>NC_082722.1:21494475-21794475 GCF_030144855.1 Hypanus sabinus
GGAGATACCTAATGGGCACTATCTTAAGAGCTATAGGACCAGGATTGATTACAGATAACTCCCTAAATTTTGAAACAAAGGGAATGGAATTAGAATATCGGTTAATGGAAAACAATGCGCATGTGTTCCCGATAATGAAATGAGGGCAGTCCTAGATGAAAAGGGTGCCCTTACCTTGAAGAAGTCTGCTGGGTTGGCAGATGAGGTTGTTTCAGCCCGCGGGGTTGAGTTTACTCCGGAAGGGAGTTGCCCAGAGAGTAGCTGGGAGAATCGGGAATTTAGAATTTGGACCAGGTATGGGTATTGAAAACCTGAAAGAGGCCTATGTCCAATTTGAGTGTGTCCAAGATGTGGATGCACGTGGTACTGAACCTAGTAATGGAACTCAGAAAAAGTCTGAGGTATTTGATTCAGTTGAAAAGGAATGCAGTCCTTGTGGGTCAGATGGACTTGATTCAGTGAAGAAAGGGTTAACCTTGATAATAGTGGGAAGTGAGAGTTCCCAGGCATTTGTGCTCGACTGTGTGTTAAAAGTTAATGCGGAGATCAAAAGTGGGGAGATGAATATTATTATTGAAGGAAACAGGAAATATGTAGTTCCCAAATCGAATGAAGAAAATTTAAAGCCTGCGGATCGCTTACAGATTGAGTTGGAAGATGACGGGGGGTGGGGGGGGCCCCCATGCTATTGTTATTCCAGGAGTGTGGTGTGAAGAGACAGAATTTGAAATGCTGCTTGAACAAAGAGTTCAAACTGAAAACTAATAGCCTGAAGGGTCCTGAAGAGAAAGCTAGCAACTTGTGTAAAATTAAAGAATTGGGTGAAAATTCAGCAGATGGTCTAAGTTTGGGACACAGTGTTGATAAAATAACTCCTATGAAAGAAGCGGGGTGAAAGCTTATTTCGCCAGGGTGCCCAAGTTCCCCACGTGGGAATTAACCGATAAAGAGGCGAGGGTTAATGGGGACGCCATTTTTAAATAGCAAAAGCTGGTTTTATGGGATTTCGACAAAGCATGTGAGTAATCAAGGCAACCCCATGGAAGCCTGCCTGTTAAGTTTGAAAGCAACAGAAAGATTAGTATTTGCATGAACTTTTTTAGTATACACATAAGCTAAGTTCACAACTCATTAGTTTTTGTTTGCTGAAGGAAAGAAATAAAAATAGGTGGTTATTAAATTGAAGTCTGATGCTACAAGACTTTAGTAAGGTACAAGATGTTAAAGATATTAAAGGAAGTGACACTGTAATCGTTAACTGTTTAGATGCTGAATTGAATGTATAACTGTATTACTCTGTTAAAAAAAAAACTTTTGTATTGTGTTAGATTCTAGCAATCCTGTAAGACTCTGTACTACTTCGTTTTCACTGCTGGTGAAAACGCTTTGAAGAAAGGGGGGTGTTATGAATGTACCACAGCTCTGAGGGGCTGAAGGGTGCGGGGTAGCCCCCTCCTTTTTGATAATCGCAGGATCGCTATTGATTTGGGTCAGGAGACCCAGGAAATGAGAGAGAGATGTTTGGAATGTCTTGACCCCCCCAGCGATATAAAGCTACGGGAAACTGCCATTGTCTCTTGGAGACGGGATTGTGTATTGCAATACGGTGCTACGTGGAAGCCCTCAGGCAATGTGGGCTGGTTGAGGGAGGGATTGCATCATCCCAACCTGTTTGACACCAGAGACCCTCGTGAGTCAGGATAAAAGAGGGTCTGTGGGAACAGCCCCTTCAGATGCACCAGAAGAAACGCTAGCGATCCCGTAATAGCGGAAGCCGGTGGGGGGGGAGGCCACGTGCGTTCGGTTCCATTTGTCCATTTGTCCTTTACCACGGAAGAACAGCTTTTAGCTAACAACGGGGGAAACCAACTCCCAACGACTGTCGAAGGATTGACATCATAAAAGGACTGGGCAAGTTTTAACCTGTCTTTCTCTCAAACCAAAACGCTGCAGCTTGAACGAACTAACAGTGACTTTTATATTTCCGTTGGACAATACATTATCCCCTAGACAACGATAGAGCTATTTCTTATTGTTTATTATTATACCCGCACTTTTAGATTTAGTATTGACGACGTATATTATCTGTATGTTCGCATTGATAATTCTTTTGTGTATTTTTATCAATAAATACTGTTAAAAAATAGTACCATCAGACTTCAACGGACCTCTCTATCTTTGCTGGTAAGTGACCCAGTTACGGGGTTCGTAACATTACAAACTGGTGAAACCTCAGGATAGAAGCTGTGTAACTTTTCTTTAGAATAATGGAGTCTATGTATTGTTTTAAACTGTATAAGTCTGTGTCTGATGTTGATCGAACAATCATGTATACTCTTTAAACACTCATCCCAGACCTACTTTGTCAGTTCTATACCCAATTCATCCACCCATGCCTGTTTAATACCTGCAGTATTCACCCGAGCTCCATTATGTAGGATCTGATAAAAATAGGCTCTATCAGTAACCAGATCAAATTTATTTATTGCCTCCAGGACTCACGTTTGTCTAAAACTTTGAAATTAGGTATATATATCGTAACATAATCTCGAATTTGTAAATATCTAAAAAAACTAGATGCAGGGGTATTGTAAACTGCTTGTAATTGCGCAAATGAGGCAGTTTCCATTAATACATAGGTCACCTACACTACAGATGCCACTCTGTTTCCAGGACAAAAAAAAACAGAATCATTCAGGCCAGGCAAAAAGGAATGATTGTCACAAATCGGAGTGTCAATGTAAGTTTTGGGGGCCTTAATGTGTAGTTGAATCTGTTTCCAAATTCTTATAGTGCTGCCAGCCACAAAGCTGTTACTAAAATGTGACTTATTAACTGCAGTGGGGCTATTAAGGAGAGCTGGTAAGGAAGTCTTCTTACAAAGCACTCGCTCTATGAGTAACCATGCTGGGCACGACTCTGAGGTAGAGGGTGGGCCTTTCTTCCACCATGCAAGAATGGGCAGCCCAGTAATACATTTTAACGTCTGGTAGGGCAAAACCACCTGCTTCCTTGGGCTTTGACAAGTGTTTTTTAGTAATTCTAATGGCTCTATAATTCCAAATAAAGGGTATAATATTTGAATCCAATTGCTTAAAATATGACAGAGGAATAAAACATGGAATTGACTGGAAAAGATGAAGAAATCGTGGCAGTACAATCATCTTGATTGTGTTAACCCTCCCACCAAAGAAATTGGAAGGGTTTTCCAAAAGTCAATATTGCGTTTAACCTGCTCAACTTTGTTTCGCCAATTCACTTGCAAAAGGTTTTCTGTGATAGACACACCAAGATAGGAAAAATTATCATAAGTTATTTTAAAGGAATTAGAGTGTAAATACTCTGTATTAACCTCTGCAGTGACTGGCGTTAGTTCACTCTTATCCCAATTAACAGAGAAACCTGAGAAATAGCCCAGCACATCACACAAACCAATCTTCCATCCTTGGACTCACTTTACACTGCACGCTGTCGGAGCAGTGCTGCCAGGATAATCAAGGACAAGACCCACCCAGCCAACACACTTTTTGTCCCACTTATACAGACTTATACCGTTTACAGGTTTCTCTATTAATTGGGATAAGAGTGAACTAATGCCTGTCAATAAAAAGCCATCTTTCGCCTTTATAGGAATTATGGCCCTGGAGGCTTGCATCTGTCTTAACTGACAAGCTAATAGCTTATGGGGCTTTTCACCAAGCTCAAAATACCTCTGTCTGACTTGTGTCAGTAGTTTTGCAACACTCTTGGACATTATAGAATTATACTCATACCATAGGGCAGTAATCTTATTAAGTAGTTCTGCTTCCTGGTTTATTTTATAAGAGGCTTCCAGATTTGCCAGCTGATCAACTATTTCAGTTAACCTTTTCTTGAATCTTCTTTTTTCTGCTGTCTCATATGCTTTTATGGAACCTCGAATGACCACCTTCATGGCCTCATGTGGAATCAACATCGCCCACATCATTGGTGTTGAAGTATAGATCTATCTTATCTGAAAGATAAGAGCAAAAATCCTTATCCTTTAGCAAAGCATTATTTAACCGCCAACTATATTCACCTCTTTTTTTCTATAGACAGGCACAAGATGAGGTGGTTGAGAGTCTCCTCACAGGGGTATAAAACCAGGAAGGAAATGAAAAGTATTTTAACATAGCATTTTTCAGGTGAACTCAAATGTCAAATGTAGAAGTTATCTAAACCACAAAAATGATTTGGCATTTCAGACAGAAACCTAGCTATTTCCATCAATAAATGAAAAAATATTTTTTGCTTTATAATGACAAACTTAAACCTCTAAATGAAATTCCATATAGTTTCTTTTCCCGTGAAGCTACTACACCTGTCAACAGGAATAATACTGTTTTTCAGATAGCTCTTGGGCCTTTCTGGCACGACTCTTTGTTTTACATCTGTTCTTAAAATAAACTTGACCCTAACAGTCTTTCTGAGCTCCAGCATCTTATACAACTGTTAATTTCCCCAGATGCTACTGTCTTCCCACCTCTGGCAACTCTATAACCTGTAAGGCACACTCTGCTTCCAAAAATCATATAATCCGAGAAAGCTGTAAACACTCAGAGAGACAGGCAGCACATGTGTTAAGCGAAGCTACTTGGAATGGATTTCTGTTTCATCTCAGACTTGCAGCATCTGCATTTACTGATTATCAGTGCTTTTCTCACCTTCACATTCCCCCAGCTGCTTCAGGAACATGCCTCACATGGAATTCGTTTGTCCTTTTAACCAGTTCTGGGCTCAACTATATCAAGCTTGTTCAGGGCTCACAGACTAGAAATACATTCACAGGCACCATAAAACTCTCACCTTCGCCTCTCCACCACCAACCATCTCTCAAGCCTCTGAACCCTTTCAACAACGTGAAATGATCAACATTTACCTTGACATCATAGTTAAATTCTCGATTGCAGGAAATCTGCTTTACAACTTCAGGGCACAAAATCAGTGGCTTGTTGAAAGCATGAAGGGATGTTTGTTTTCTTTTACAGATAACACGAAGATCAGAGGTGTAAATGTGTAATTCCATTCTCCTGTGTAAAGGCTTAATGTTTAACATTAAACTGAGTTACGGCGTAAATTACGAATGGGATTATTTTGAACTCAAATACTAAAGTTCTTAACGACTAATGAAAAAATAACAATATATTGATATTTATCCCAGAGAGAATGTGTTCAGCTGAGCAGCAGTGTTTCTGAAATTATTTCTCTTTACATCAGGAAAGAAATATGGAAATAGATATCAGTTCTGCTTTTTCTGATCTAGCTGATAATGCTAATTTCCAGACGTGCCTTGCTGATCCAAAGTCAAGACTTTTAAAATAAAACCCCATTATAGTGGAAGATTGTTAACTTCCTGATAAACTGTTTATGTTGGGTTGGGTTAAATTCACTTGGACAATCAACAAAAATATTCAAATTGTCCTAACTAAATCAACACAACTGAATTTTATCCCAGAAGTTAAATAGGTACTTGAAGTTTCTTATCTCCCTACAACATAGATGGAAGTTTTTCTATTCCTTGAATACGTGCTGGCTCAAAGAGCAATCCCACTCTCCTACAATTTCTTGTAAGCTATTTTCCTTGCATTTCCAGAGTGGCCTAAGTGCAATTCAGACACACCATTTCAACCACCAAGCTGCAAGTCTCTGAGCGAGGAAACAGGTGCACCTATACAAAACCCATATGTTCATAGGGAGAACATTGAATTGAATGAATGATCTTTATTGTCATTATACATAGGTACAATGAAATTCTGTTTGGCTTCCTCTCAGGCAATCAAAAAAAGCGGTAGATAAAAACAAGACAGTAATAGAAAAACATAGATAAGTAGCAGAAAATAAGTTACAGCAGCACCAGAATATCACAGTAATACACAAAGTGCCGTTAGTGCAAGTATTTGAATCCTTGTGTGTGCTCACAGTTTCAGTCATTGCACTGTGGGAGTGGTGTGATGGAGGCCACAGCTCTAGGGTAGAAGTTGTTCCTCAGTCTATTTGTTCTGGCTTTTAGTGTCCTGAACCTTTTGCTGGACGGCAGCGGGTCAAACAGGGAGTGGCCGGGGTGTGTGGTGCCTCTGGTTATGCTGAATGCTTTCCTCCTGAGTCTGCTGGATTAGATGGTGTCCAGTCCTGGGAGCTCCATCCTGACAATTCACTGAATCCAAACAGATAGAAATCCTAAGCATTATCGCAGACTGAACCAAAATTGGGCTTTTGATTGAGCACCGAACCTGAGTTCAGGTGCTCTTTAAATAACTGAATCTTGGCTGCAAAACATGGCCACCAATTAGAGGAGTGGGCCAGAATCTTTAAAGGGACTGCACCAGCTAGCCATACTACATAGAATCGGAGCACCTAAACACTGGAGACTAGCATGGTCGGGTGTGAACCGTAAAAGGCCCCCCTCCCCTACAGCTGACAATTAACGGGCCTTGTTGTTTTGGGTGACATTGACGGTAATCATGGATCAGTGCAAGGGGTAATTCAGCAGACCTCAGAGTCTCCTCCATAGGTTCACCAGAGTCCTTTGTCAAAACAGAGCCCAAGATGAGGTCCTTATCTGAACTACAGAGACTTGACCAAATCAGAGTCCAAATCTTCAACCATATCCTTGGACGATGGCACCAAGGCACCACAAATTGTCTGTGTCCTCCTGAGATTAGGTTGCACAGTATGACCAATGGTCTCACCCAGTGAGTCTGACTTCCTCCTAGTGGCGGTTGGCATATGGTGACTCAAAAGTTGTGTATCTCCAGGCCCTGTCTTGAAATCTTTCACTGTGACTGACGAGAAGTCTCTATAGCCTGTTGGTCCATGTCATAATCAGAATCAGGTTTATTATCACCAGCATGTGACGTGAAATTTGTTAACTTAGCAACAGCAGTTCAATGCAATACATAATCTAGAAGAGGAAAAAAAGATTAAAAATAAATTAAATACAATGAAAATAATAATAAGTAAGTAAATCAATTGCAGTATTCACATATTGAATAGATTAAAAACCATACAAAACTCAGAAATACTGTACATTAAAAAAGTGAGGTAGTGTCCAAGGGTTCAGTATCCATTTAGGAATCAGATGACAGAGGGGAAGAGTGTGTGCCTTCAGGCTTCTGTATCTCCTACCTGATGGTAACAGTGAGAAAAGGGCATGTCCTGGGTGCTGGATGTCCTTAATGGTGGAGATTGCCTTTCTGAGACACCCTTCTTGAAGATGACCTGGGTACTTTGTAGGCTAGTACCCAAGATGGAGCTGACTAGCTTTACAACCTTCTGCAGCTTCTTTCGGTCCTGTGCAGTAGCCGCCCCCCCCCCCCCCCACCACCCCTCCATACCAGACAGTGATGCAGCCTGTCAGAATGCTCTCTGTGGTACATCTATAGAAGTTTTTGAGTGTATTTGTTGACATGCCAAATCTCTTCAAACTCCTAATGAAGTATAGCTGCTGGCTTGCCTTCTTTATAACTACATTGATATGTTGGGACCAGGTTAGACCTTCAGAGATCTTGACAGCCAGGAACTTGAAGCTGCTCACTCTCTCCACTTCTGATCCCTCTATGAGAATTGGTATGTCTTACCCTTCCTGAAGTCCACAGTCAGCTCTTTTGTCTCACTGATGTTGTGCCAGGTTGTTGCTGTGGCACTATTCCACTAGTTGGCATATCTCACTCCTGTACACCTTCTTGTTACCACCTGAGCTCCTACCAACAATGTTTGTATCATCAGTGGGCTAAGTACACACCCCTGAGGTGCACCAGTGTTGATTGTCAGCGAGGAGGATATGTTATCGCCAATCATGTTGCCTAAATTGTGCAGTGATGAGAGGCCTAGGTGAGGATGATAAGAACTCAAGTGCTGGAGTGTCGGAGACTAGAATCGAGACATGATTTCAAGACTGAGACGAGAAACTGACAAGAATCCCAATGAGATAAAAGTTCTAATCACAGAGTGGACCAAGTAGAGCTGATGATTGAGCACCAAACCTGAGCTCAGGTGCTCTTAAAATATCTAAATCTTAGCACCAAAACATGGCTACCAATTAGCAGAGTGGGACAGAGTCTTTAAAGGGACTGCACTAACTATCCATACTCCAGAGAACTGGAGCATATAAGCCCTGGAGACTGGTGCGGCCAGGTGCGTAACACAACAAAGCGACAGTGCCATAAGTCACCGGGACTGGACGAGATGTACCCAGATGTACTGTGGGAGGCGAGAGAGGAGATAGCTGAGCCTCTGGCAATGATCTTTGCATCACCAATGGGAACAGGAGAGGTTCTGGAGGATTGGATGGTTGCGGATGTTGTTCTCTTATGCAAGAAAGGGAGTAGAGATAGCCCAGGAAATTATAGACCAGTGAGTCTTACTTCAATGGTTGGTAAATTGATGAAGAGGTAATGATGGTCTTTGATGGTAAATCCTGACAGACAGGATTTATGAACACTTGGAGAGGCATAATATGATTAGGAACAGTCAATATGGCTTTGTCAAAGGCAGGTTGTGCCTTACGAGCTTGATTGAAGTTTTTGAGGATGTGACTAAACACGTTGATGATGGAAGAACAGTAGGTGTAGTGTATATGGATTTCAGCAAGGCATTTGATAAGGTACCCCATGCAAGGCTTATTGAGAAAGTAAGGAGGCATGGGATCCAAGAAGGCCTTGCTTTGTGGATCCAGAACAGGCTTGTCCGCAGAAGGCAAAGAGTAGTTGTAGATGAGTCATATTCTGCATGGAGGCCAGTGACCAGTGGGGTGCCTCAGGGATCAGTTCTGGGACCCCTGCTCTTCATGATTTTTATAAATGACCTGGATGAGGAAGTGAAGGGATGGATTAGTAAATTTGCTGATGACACAAATGTTGTGGATAGTATGGAGGGCTGTCAGAAGTTACAGCAGGACATTGATAGGATGCAAAACTGGGCTGAGAAGTGGCAGATGGAGTTCAACCCAGATAAGTGTGAGGTGGTTCATTTTGGTACATCAAATATGATGGCAGAATATAGTATTGATGGTAAGACTCTTGGCAGTGTGGAGGATCAGTGGGATCTTGGGGTCCGAGTCCATAGGACACTCAAAGCTGCTGCGCAGGTTGACTCTGTGGTTAAGAGGGCATACAGTGCATTGACCTTCATCAACCATGGGATTGAGTTTAGGAGCCGAGAGGTAATGTTGCAGCTATTTCGGACCCTGGTCAGACCCCACTTAGAGTACTGTGCTCAGTTCTGGTCACCTCACTACAGGAAGGGTGTGGAAACCATAGAAAGGGTGCAGAGGAGATTTACAAGGATGTTGCCTGGATTGAGGAGCATGCCTTATGAGAATAGGGTGAGTGAACTCAGACTTTTCTCCTTGGAGCGATGGAGGATGAGAGGTGACCTGATAGAGGTATGTAAGATGATGAGAGGCATTGATTATGTGGGTAGTCAGAGGCTTTTTCCCAGGGCTGAGGTGGCTGCCACAAGAGGGCACAGGTTTAAGGTACTGGGGAGAAGGTACAGAGGAGATGTCAGGAGTAAATTTTTTATGCAGAGAGTAGTGAGTGCGTGGAATGGGCTGCTGGTGACAGTAGTGGAGGAGGATATGATAGGGTCTTTTAAGAAAGTCCTGGACAGGTACGTGGAGCTCAGAAAAATAAATGGCTATGTGTAACCCTAGGTAATTTCTAAGGTAAGGACATGTTCGGCGCAGCTTTGTGGGCCGAGGGGCTGTACTGTGCTGTAGGCTTTCTATGTTTCTAAGTATTCAACCTTCCAGTTGGACCATCATGTGTTCAAGACTGGATTCACTGCTTCCTTCTCCCTTTGTCTCTCTGAAGCTGCTCATTACAAACCCCTGTGCTGTGCTGACATAAACCCACCTTTTTACTACCTCCCCTTTCTGCTTTCCACTGTTATAACCTCATCATCCAGTATCCAACCCTGGACGTTCTCATTTCTCTGCCCACACCCTTTCCATTGGGTTGAAGCTTGAAGGTGTGCACAACCAAACTCAAGACCAGTTTTTATCCTCTGTTATAACACCCTTGGCAAACCACTTCCACGCTAATAATGAACTCTTCTACCTCATCGTGGCCATTAAACCTCATTATCTACCTGCACTGCACCCTCTCATTAACTGTAACACTATACTTCAGATCTCATTATTGCTGTTCCTTTGTCCTACCTCGGTGTGGCTCAGCTGTGATTCCAAATAGCTATTTGCATGCAACAGTGGCCACACCCCATCAAACCACTTTGACAGGCAGGCTAATCCGGGTGAGGGTAGTCAGCAGGCCTCATACCCAACTACGATAGGGATGTGCCCATCTTAGCATGTAAAGTCAGTTCTGGTCAGATCATCCGTGAGATCCAACTGCCAGGAAGGAGGCCTTGCAAACCTTTGTGGAGAGCAAAGGACATGACGAGGCATCGAAGAAGCTATGATCATCTACTGCAGCCAATGAAGACCCATTTGTGATGACTACTCATACTACTGGACCCAGACTTCTAAAGTCGTGTGTGTGGAAAAGCCCCAGTGGAATGACTTTTCAATTTTAAAAACCAACCTGTACACATTTCAAAAGTCATTGTCCGATACAGCAGACAACAAATCACCTGAATGTACTTGTGTTTTGTAATTATGTGTATCGACGGATTGCAAAGTACGTCTTTCACTGCATCTTGGTCAGTTCTCATTGTTGCTCTGACAAAATGGTTATGTCGAGCTCATGTTCCCCTGACTTGGAACGCTTAATGGTCAAATGAAGACCATTCTATTTACCTTGGGAATTCTCATCCATGATCATGATGGCAGCTTATATACCTGCAGAAATCAAGCACTCACAACACTGCATAATGGCATCCGCAGACAAGAAACAGCCCATCCCAATGCATTTCAAGTTATAGTCGAAGACCTCAACCAGACCTGTTTGGAGAAAACCATGCCCAGCTATCACCAGCATACAACCTGCAGAGCCAGAGGTCCCAACACACTAGACCATTGCTATACTAGGATTAGGAATGCCGACTGTTCCTTGCTCAGATGCATTTTGGTAACTTGGATCACTTGGCTGTCCTCCTCCTACATGTTTACAGGCATAGCTTAAAAAGCAAGGCTCCAGAGATTGGGAGAACTAAGAGATGGTCGCCGGAGCGATAATGGAATTGCTTTGAGCCAGTGGACCGGGCTGCATTCAATCACTCATCTAAAGATCTGAATGAATGAATACACTATGGTTATAACAAACTTTATTAAAACAGCTGTAAGTGAGTGTCTCTCCACTCATTCAGAAGTCCTGGATGAACCATGAGATCAGAAATTTGCTGAGGGCCAGATCAGAGACTTTGAAGTGTGGGGAACAAGAATGCTACAAGAGGTGCAGGTATGATCTCCAGCAAGTCATATAACCATATAACAATCACAGCACGGAAATAGGCCATCTCGGCCCTCCTAGTCCGTGCCGAACTCTTAATCTCACCTAGTCCCACCTATTCACGTCAACTCTATCTATCCCTTTCAAAATTTTAAATACCTCGATCAAATCCCCCCTCAACCTTCTACACTCCAATGAATAGAGACCTAACTTGTTCAAAGTTATCTTATGGGTGAAGTGGAGATTCTGGACCAGACCTGAATCAGTGTGGGATGCTCAACATTTATGGCAGGGCTTGAATACTAGCACTTCCTACAAAGTTAAATCAAGCAACATGAGAGACAGCAGGGCTTTGCTGCCAGGTGAGCTCAATGACTTCTATGCTCACTTTGACCATCAGAACACGGAAGAACCATCATGAACCCCGACATCTCCTTAGGATCCTTTAATCTCAGTATCTGAAGCTGATGTGAGGACTGACTTCAGGAGGGTGAATCCAGAGAAAGCATCCAGACCTGGTTACATACTGAAAGCCTGTGCTAACCGACAGGCTGAGATTTTTAACCTCTTGCTTTGGCAGTGTGTGGTACCCACCTGTTTCAAGCTGGCTTCAATTATACCAGTGCCCAAGAAGAGCACAGTGACTTGTCTCAATAACTCTTGCCCTGATGAACTTACTGTTTAACTGGGCAATGAAACGTATCAGCTCTTGCCTGAGAGGTGACTTGGATCCACTTCAATTTGCCTACTGGAGCAATAGGTCCACAATAAGTACCATCTCATTGGCTCTTCGCACAATCTTCATGCTTACGACGGGATGCTCTTTATTGACTACAGCTCAGCATTCAATACCAACATCCCTTCAAAACTAATCAATAAGCTCCTAGGCCTAGGCCTTAATACCTCCTTGTGGAATTGGACCCTCGATTTCCTCACTTGTAGACTCCGTTCAGTTTGGAGTATCAACAACATTTCCTACACAATCTCTGTCTGTTGCAAGGACGAGGCTGAGGATGAACCCAAGTGCAGGACACAGGCGTGGAGGCAGAGTCGTGAGGCGTTAGCATCATCGTGAACAGGGAATTGATATCCAGGAGGGTCTTTACATGGAGACAAGGTTTACGTAGGGTATCCAGGAAATGCTGCGGAGCTTAGAACTGACAGTCCTAAGGATCAGGAAATGAGGTTTACTCAACTAGTGTCAACCAACGAACTGGCGAAGCATGGCTGTGATGCCCGAGTTTTATCCTATGTTCGCTAATGGGAACCGGTGTGCTGTAATTAGTGGGAATGATTGGAAATCAGACAAGGGGATCACGGCCTAATTAAGGAGGTAATAGCAAGATGGGGAATTGCCAGACAGGACCATGACACCATCACTGTAGATAAACCACAGGGCTGTGTGCGTAGCCCCCTGCTCTGCTTGCTTTACACCAATGACTGTATGTTTAAGCACAGCTTCAGTGCCTTATTCGAGTTTGCTGATGACACCACTGTTGTGGGCCAAATTAAAGGTGGTTATGAGTCAGTATACTGGAGTGAGATTGAAAATTTTGTTGAGTGGTGTCATAACAACAACCTCTCAGCAAAACCAAAGAACTGATTGTAGACCTCGGGAGAGGGAAACCAGAGGTCCATGAGCCAGTACTCATTGGAGGATCAGAGGTGGAGAGGGTCAGCAACTTTACATTTCTGTGTGTGATTATCTCAGGGGATCTGACCTGGACCCAGCACGTAAGTGCAATTGTAAAGAAAGCACAGCAGTGCTTCTACTTCCTTAGGAGTCTGTGGAGATTCAGCATGACATCTAAAATGTTGACAAACTTGCATAGATGTGTACTGGAGAGTGTTTTAGGAAAGCAGCATCCATTATCGGAGATCCCCACCACCCAGGCAATGCTCTCTTCTTTCTGGTGGCATCAGGTGGAAAGTACAGGAGCCGTAGGTCTCACACCAACAGGTTTAACAGTAGTACCTACCCCTCAACCATCAGGCTCTTGCATTAAAGGGGATAAATGCACACACTTGCCCCATCATTTAGATGTTCCCACAATCAATGATCTCACTTTAAGGATTCCTTATCCCATTATCTCATGTTCTTGTTACTTAATGCTATTTATTTGTATTTGCATTTGCACAGTTTGTTGTCTTCTGCACTCTAGTTGATCTTTCATTGATCCTGTAACAGTCCCAATTTTATAGATTTGCTGAGTATGCCCACAGGAAAATGAACCTCAAGGCTGTATATGGTGACATATATGTATTTTGATAATAAAATTTACTTTGAACTTTCAGCTATGATAATAACAAACAACAAATAATAATAAATACTATTGATTCAATAAGGTAACGTTGCATTAAGAGTATTCCCAATTCTTTCTCTTAAAGATTGGTCATTGCGATATACAAGCATCTGCCATGTTTCATGCCAGCTGAATAATATGGTTTCCAAAAGTTCGAACTTCAATATGACTGAAGCCACAAGATGTTTGTCAGTTGCATTTGTTCACCAGAATACCAGCTGGACCCTGTGCTCACCTCAGCATTGGGTATTCGGTGACTGAGATTCTCTTGTGCATTTAGCCCTGAAGATCAGAAACGATTTCTCCTATGTCATATTTACAGTGGCTCACACAGTTAGTCTGCAGCATATATCCACATCAGTGGGTGGTTGCACCGGAGAAGAAATCTCTGGGAATTAGAAGAAAATTGGGTAGTTTTGTAATATAGTCATTAAGTGCCACTAATGGAGCTGGTTTAAAGGTCAATGAGAAGGAACAGTGTAGTACTTAAATTGGGGAAGTGTTTAGATGGTAAGGCATAGCCATCTGGAAGAGAGATCAACAATAGATGTTGGAATATAGCTTAAGTGCAGGAGAACTGATCATGAGATAATCTAAGACAAAACTGTGAATGGGGTGAATGGCAGGGTGAATGGGGGGAAATGGCTATCCGGTAAAGGAAGGCAGAATGGATTTGTCAGGCAGTTAGAGGCAACAGCAGCAAAGATAAAACTAAGACCAAACACTACAAAGAAAATTGAGTGACAGATGACATCATGAAATCCACATAAAACTACTCCAACAAGAATATCATAACAAGCTGGAAGTCTATTTGTGATCATTGGAAAATCTTTGAGTTCTCACTTGAAATGCTGCCCAGGCCTGAACTCACCAACGATCTCTGAGAGATTTCCTGTCTCTGCTGACCTGATCTGAGCAATAGTAATTGGAGCCGGGCTAGGACCCAGTTGAAAGCCAGATTCAGGGTGAGAGTTTAAACACAAATTGCTCCAACATGGAGCTCATCGGCCCTGGACGGCAGCCCGCCTAGGAGAAGGAAAGCTCTGATTTTAAACCTCCGCTGCCTTGTGGCCACACCAACCCATGGGAAAGGCTTTGGAGTAAACCCTGAGGAAGAAATCCGGAGCCGGGGTCCCTAAGGCAGTTTGATGTTGTCTACAACTTCACTCTGGCAACTTGTATGATGACACTGGTGCCAAGTTGTATCACTACTTTTGACTCTGTGTCCATCTCCTGAGTAAATACAGATGCAATAAAATTATTTAAGATCTCCCCCATCTCTTTTGGGTCCACCCCTCTGATCTTCCAGGGAACAATTTTGTCCCTTGCAATCCTTTTGCTCTTAACATATCTATAGAATCCCTTAGGATTCTCCTCCATCTTGCCTGCTAGGGCAACCTTATACATTATTTTAGACTTCCAGATTTTTTCTGAAGAGTTGTCATTCATTTCTTACACTCCATAGGCACCTCAATTGTTCCATCCTGCCTATAACTGCTATGCACCTCCTTTTTTACTTAACAAGGACTTCAATAACTCTTGAAATCAAAGGTTCCCTACACTTGCTATCTTTATCTTTTATTCTAATAGGCACACACAAGATCTGTACTCTCAAAATTTGACCTTTGAAGGCTTTCCACTTACCAAGTACACCTTTGCCAGAAGTAGCCTGTCCCAATCCACACTTGCCGGATCCTTTCTGATACCATCAGAATTGGCCTTTCTGCAATTTAGAATCTCAACCTGCAGACCAGGCCATCTTCTTCCATACTTACTTTGAAACTAATGGCATTGTGATCAGAAGATGCAAAGTGCACCCCTACACAAGCTTCTGTCATCTGCTATGTCTTACTCCCAAATAACAGATCAAGTATCGCACTCTTTCTCACTGGGACTCCAGAACTTTCCAGAATACATTTGACAAACACCATCTTATCTAGTTCTTTTACAGTATGGGAGTCCCAGTCAATACATGGTAAGTTAAAATCACATAATATAGCAGCCTTATGTTTCTTGTAACAGTCTGCGATCTCTTACAAATTTGTTCCTTTAAGTCCTGCGGAATTTTGGGTGGTCTGTAATATAGTCCCATTAACATGTCCATGCCTTTCTCATTTCCACCCATAGCACCTCACTAGACAAGTTCTCCAGTCTGTCCAGACTGAGCACTGCCATGACATTTTCCCTGTCTAGTAACGCCACCCATCCTCCTTCAATCCTTACCACTCTGCCATGTGTAAAGCAACTGAACACTGGAATATTGCGCTGTCAGTCCTGTCTCTCCTGCAACCAAGTCTCATTAATGGCTGCAATATCATAATTCCATGTGTTGATCCATGCCCTGAACACATCTGCCTTTCCTACTATAATTCTTGCAATGAAATATATGCAGCTTAGGACAATGGACACCACCATGCTCAAACTTTTGGTTCCTCACTTTGTCTGAGTATGTAGTTCAAGACTTTGGATTTCCAGAATTTGAGTTCCTTTGGAAAATTTGTTATGCTGTAATTATAGATTTTATCATTTAAAAGGAAAACAAGCAGCCTTATTTCCAGGAATGCAAATGTATCAAAAGTTTAGAGTTCAGGGTAAAATGCTAATGAAATTCCATAGTCTGTTTTGCACATTAACCATGATGGACCCCAGTTTGCAAAGAGTGGGTATCGGAAGATTTTTTTAAAAATTTGAGTATAACAAAATAAGTTAAGTAAAATAGGAACAGAATGAAGGCTGAGAGAGACAGTAAAAGATTCCATGGGTAAATATAATACCAGTTGTGCACTATATACCCACCTACTGTGGAAAAAGTGGAGCAATGTGGTCCATTTAAAAGTTAATGAGAAGAGGTGAGAGAGATTGAATGGACATTGTCATTGTTGGTACAGAATTAAGTGCAATTCTTTGAATGTGAATCCAAGTATGTGCACCAAATGCCAAGGTTCTATTGGTCCCCAGCGTAACTCAGGTTTGGCTCTGTCGCCATGCAATGTCCCAGTCAGCTGGACATTGTTCCACTATCTGTCCTTTATGGAAAAGTTCTTCCAAGCTAAAACCTTTAACCAATAGTCCATCAGGCAATCGTCAGCACTGAACAACTTGCTGACTCAGCGGGTGGTGGTGGACATAGTGGGGTGGTTCCCTGGGCAGGCTGTCCAGGCCATCTGGCAGAATCCCTCATCGCCAGACCTCAGCAACGGTTAAGAGGGGCTCCCCCAGTCAGATCCTTCCTGCCTGCCCGGAGCATTACTTCCGACCTTGCGATGCCCGCAGGGTGACTGTCGTAGGGAACTCCCTGATCTGCAGACTGTTCCCAGGGACACACCGAGATGGATATCAAGTGCTGCAGGGGGATCATCAGCCCAGTGGAAGACACTGTCTGGTTTGCCCAGTGTTTGTTGGTCTACCAGCACATCCGCGGAGAAATACTGCTGACTGCCACATTCCAGAGCACAGGAATAAGTGCTGAGGAGCATGCTGATGCTTGGCACAGCCACCACAAAGGCACGGTAGGAAGGGCACAGGTCGGGTTCTTCCATTACTGGAGAGGAAGGGGTTGAGCTGAGTGAGAAAGCTTCTCAGTCCTGTAGTAGTGTACCACCTCAGGGGGTCACATGAGTAGCAACAATTGTATTGGTTTTATGGAAGGTAATTGGACCAGAACATTAAGTATTGACTATGAATGTAAGAATGAAAGTCACTGCGCAGTTTATTCTTGTAAATAACTTTAATAGTGAATAAAGTTAATTTTCGACTATAATAGGGCCGAGCACATTGTGAAAAATACAAAGAGTTAACAGTCTGAAGAGTACCAGTCATGGCCACTGTGGGTCTCACCAATGTAGAGGAGGCTGCATCGGTAGCACCAAACACAATAGACAACAGATTCACAGGTGAAGTGTTGCCTCACCTGGAAAGGGGCTCAAAGTGGAGGTGATGGCAGAGGTGAATGGGCAGTTGCAGCATTTTGGCTGCTTCCAGGAATAAAGGCTGGAACAGAGATTAGTAGGGAGGGACGAATGGACAATGGAATCACAGGGGGAATGATCCCTGCAGAAAGCAGAGACAGGGAGTAAGGTAAAGATATGCTTATGGTAGGATCTCTTTGGAGATGGTGGAAGCTGTGGAGAATGACATGTTGGATGTGGTGGCTCATGGGTGCGGTAAGGACAAGAGGAACTCCCATCACTGTTAAGACAGTGGAAAGATGGGGTGAGCGTGGATGTTTGGGAAATGGAGGAGATGCAGGTGAGGACAGCATCAATGGTGAACGAAGGGCACTCATGTCCTTTGAAGAAGGAGGACATTTCTGATGCCCTGGAAAGGAAAGCCACACCCTGCTAACAGATGTGGCAGTGACGAGGGAACTGAGAAAAGGGAATAGCATTTGTTACAGGAGACAGGGTGGGAAGAGGTATAGGCAAACTATACGTATCAGTAGAAATGAAGGACATGATGGAAAATGGAAAGGTAGTATTATGCACATGGTGACAAAGTAACAGAGGCTCATGGTGAGTGGCTGCTGTTCAGGCTGTAGTAAGGCAAACAGTGGCATTCTTCCGGGATTTGCTACCAGGCCAATTTTAATCTATACCAAAGAACTGGATTTGGCACATGACAACCACACTCTAAATTGGTAAATGATGCAAAATTTTGACAGTATCTCAAACTATGAGGACAGTTGTGATTAACCGCAGCCAGAATATAGTCTACCGCTGGAATGGTAAGTTGCATGACAGATGATGTTTAATACAGGTTAATGCAGGGCAAGGTATTTTGGTAGGAAAACTGATGATAGATAGTAACAAATAAAGGATGTTGTGCCAAAGTGAATACAAGAGCAAGAGAATGTTTGGGTTTACGTGCATAATTCATTGAAAGAGAGAGAGAGCAGATTAAGAGCAAGACAATAGCACAATTGTTTTGACACTAGTCTACAAGAACTTGTAAATCAGTTAAATATTGTATCCTCTCACAGTGTCAGTCAAGATACAGATTAACTTTTACGGATACCTACTGATAAAAAGATGGCCCAATCCCTACGGATTGCCTTTTGATGGAAGCTTAAGGATTGATTGTCAGTGCACAATGCTGATCTTTAGCACATAGCAAAGATCAGTTCAGCATCATTGGAATGCAGTGACTCAGAGAGTAACTCTTCATCCACTGAGAAATCCCACAATAATGAATTTTCTATAACAGAGTACTCTTTTCAGTAGGTACTGCAGTCGATTGGTCCTTTGATGGAAATTCCTTTACCAGTCAAATAAAACCCTGCACCGTGTTTTAGCTTTAGCTGGGATACCGCTGCTCCAGACAACTTCCTTTTCCCATTTGCTAGGTGTCACCACCTTTTTCAGTCAAGGTGCTTGAAGATCTGAAGTTCAGTTCATTAGCAGAGAGCACATTGTCAGGGACTTCCTACAGAAGGAACTTTAAATCAGAAAGACTGCAAGCTTCTGCATATACACTGCAAGGTAAGCAAACCAACATTAACACGATCAGATCAACTGCTCCACTGAGGCCCTAGTTATTCCATCATCTGATGGACAAGCCAACTGCAAGTTGACAGTGGACTCCCAGTCCAGACACCATTCCCAGGTCGGTCCATCACAGCAATAAATGGCCAGGTGAACAGAAACCCAAAGATGTTCCGACTGCTTGTAAAAATTGCAACATTCCCAGACATGGAGTAGATATTCACCAATAGCTAAGAAAACCTTTTAGTGGACCCAAAGCAATGGATACAGCCAATGAATACAAAACCACTACTCAAATGCAATGTGAAAGGCAATTCTAAATATACATCAAGAAAACCATGTCACTATGTTTCAGGCCCTTCAGCCCACAATGTTGTACTGACATTTTAATCTACTCTAAGATCAATCTAAGCCTTCCTTCACACAGCTCTCCATTTTTTTTGATTACCCATGTGCCTATCTAAGAGTTTCTTAAATGCCCCTAGTGTATTTGCTTCTACCACCACCTCTGGCAGGGCATTCCTTGCACTCACCAGCCTCTGTGTAAAACAAGCTTGCCTCTGATATCACCTCCCTACTGTTTCCTCCAATCACCTTAAAATTATGCCCCCTCCCATATTAGCCACAGGGAAATAGACCCTGTCTACCCATTGGATGTCTGGCTCTTAACAAGTGATCTCTTATCCTTCTTTCCAAAGAGAAAAAGCCCTAGCTCACTCAAGGTATCCTTATAAAACATACTTTCTAATCCAGACAGATTATGAGTAAATCTCCTTTGCACCCTTTTCACCCTTGCTACGGTGAAAACTGAACACAATACTCCCCTCACCCCATTTTTGTACTTGTGTCTTCGCCCTTTCTTCACAATTCTGAGGAAGGGTCTCTGTCCAAAGTGTCAGCTGTCTATTCTTTTCCGCAGGTGCTGCCTGAACTCGGGGGGTGTTGCTTTGGACTTCCAGCACTTTCTCGTGTTTACAGCGGTCCGAGTGTGTCCTACTCACAGTTCTATAGAGCTGCAACATTACCTCACTGTTCTTCGGCTTAATTCCGCGACTAATAAGGCCAACATACCGACCGCCTTCTTAACAATTCTATCAACATGCACAGCAACTTTGAGTCAGTGACTCAACTCCCATCTCTGTGCTGGTTCCCTCAATTCCCCGATCTTCCAAAAATACACCTATTTCCTATTTAAATACCCCAATGATGTAACTCACACAGACTTCCAGGATAGAGAATCCCAGAGATTCACCACCCCCTATGAGCAAGAGACTTAGTTTCAACACCTTGTAAATTTCTCTACATCTTTTCCAATAAATCTGAGTTCTTTCACTAACATGAGAACACAGCTGAACACATCACTGTTTTAAGGTATGGTAGTTAGCAGTTAGTGTGACATGATTGTGGTACCCGTGACTCGGGTTCAATCCTGACAACGTCTGTAAGGAGTTTGTACATTCTCCCCAAAGACACATGGGTTTCCTATGGGTGCTTCAGTTTTCTCCCACATTCCAAGGACGTTCAGGCTATAGAAGTGAGTGATGTAGTTGCCATTGCTAAGGAGAAGCTACTTGGGAAGCTGAAAGGTTTGAAGGTAGATAAGTCACCTGAACCAGATAGAGTACGTCCCAAGTTTCTGAAAGAAATAGCAGAAAAGATTCTGGATGCATTAGTAATTAGCTTTCAAGAATCACCAGATTCAGGAATTGTTCCAGAAAAATGGAAAATTGCAAATGTCACTCTCCTGTTCAAGAAGGGATGAAAGCAAAAAGCAGGAAATTCTAGGCCCATTGGCCGGACTTCAGCAGTTGCAGACCATTATTAAGGATGAGCTTCAGGCACTTGGAGGCACGTGATAAAAATAAGCCAGAGTCAGCATTGTTTCCTTCAGGGGAACTCTTACCTGAGAAATCTGTTGGAATTATTCGAAGAAATTACAGGCAGAATAGACAAAAGAGAGTCAGTGGATACTTTAACAAGGTGCCACACATGAGGCTGCTAAAAAGATAAGAGCCCATGGTATTACATTTAAGATACCAGCATAGATTGAAGTTTGGCTGACTGACAGGAGGTAAAATGTTGATTGCCAGTGACTAGTAATATTCTGCGGGGGTTAGTGTTTCACATTATACTTAAATGATTTGCATGATGAAACTGATAGCTTTGTGTCCAAGTTTGCAGACAATACAAAGATAGGTGGTGTGGAAGGCAGTGTTGGGGAAGCAGGGAGTCTGCAGACGAATTAGGAGAATGGACAAAGAAGCAGCAGAATATAGTGCAGGGATTTGCTCGGTCATGCACTCTGGTAGAAGGAATAAAGGAGTACTATATTCTAAATGGGGAGAAAATTCATAAGTCGGAAGTTCAAAGGGACTTGGGAGTCCCTGCGCAAGGTTCTCTCAAGGTCAACTTGCAGGCCAAGTCAGTAGTAAGGAAAGTCCCAAGAAAGAACGTACTGGCATTGTTACAGTGCTGCGTTTGGGAGCAAACCCAAGAGCAGCACACAGACATGGAGGTAGCATTAACAGAAGTGTATTTTATTAATAGTTGCCAGGAAGGCTGGAGAGTGATGATGAGATGCTTGTAAATGTTGGACCACAAATCGGACGCATCTGGACTTGGACTTGACCATGGAGTCTGGACTTGGGCCTAGACTCATACGGGGGGCCTGGACTTGGAACTAGACACACACGCGGGGGCTGGACTCGGACTCGGACTCGTATGCGGGGCCTGGACTCGGATTTGAACTCGTAAGCGGGGCCTGGACTTGGATTTGCACTCGTACACGGGGCCTGGAATCGGATTTGGACTCGTACACGGGCCTGGACTTGGGCTTGGACTCATATGCGGGGCCTGGACTCGGATTTGGACTCGAACACAGGGCCTGGACTCAGATTTGGAATCGTACGCGGGGCCTGGAATCGGACCTGACTTGGACACGGAGCCTGGAATCAGATTTGGACTCGTACACGGGGCCTGGACTTGAATTTGGAATCGTACACAGGTTCTGGACTCAGACACAGGGTCCGGAATCAGACTTGACTTGGACACGCAGCCTGGACACGGATTTGGACTCGTACACAGGTTCTGGACTCAGACATGGTGCCTGGTCTCGGACTTGGACTCGTACACGGGGAATGGACTCGGATTTGCACTCGGACACAGGGTCCGGACTCAGACATGACTTGGACACGGAGCCCGGAATCGGATTTGGACTCGTACACTGGGCCTGGACTCGGACTAGACTGGGAAACTGAGCCAGGGCTTGGACGTAGACACATACTCGGGGCCTGGACTCGGATTTAGACTCATACGCAGGGCCTGGTCTCGGATTTGGACTCGTACATGTGGGCTGGACTCGGATTTGGACTCGTACATGGGGCCTGGACCCAGATTTGGAGTCATACATGGGGGCTGGACTCGGATTTGGACTCGTATGCGGGGCCTGGACTCAGGTTTGAAATCATAAACGAGGCCTGGACTCAGATTTGGACTCGTACGCAGGGACTATACTTGGAACTAGACTCATATGCGGGGCCTGGACTCGGACTTGGACTCGTATGCGGGGCCTGGACTCGGACTCATATACGGGGCCTGGACTGTGATTTGGACTCATACACAAGGCCTGGACTCATACACGGTGTCTGGACTCGTACGCGGGGCCTGGACTCAGACTCATACACGGGGCGTGGACTCACATTTGGACTCGTACGCGGGGCCTGAACTTGGATTTGGTCTCGTACACGGGGCCTGGACTCGGACACATGGCCCGGACTCAGACTTGACATGGACATGGAGCCTGGACTCAGATTTGGACACGTACGTGGGGCCTAGACTCGGATTTTGACTCGTACACAGGGTCTGGGCTCGTACGCGGGGCTTGGACTCAGATTTGGACTCGTACATGGACCTGGACTCGGTCTCGTTCACGGGGCCTGGACTGGGATTCAAACTTGTATGCAGGGCCTGGACTCGGACTCATATACGGGGCCTGGACTGTGATTTGGACTCGTACACAAGGCCAAGACTCATACGCGGTGCCTGGACTCGTACGCGGGGCTCAGGCTCGGACTTGTCTTGGCCACGGAGCCTGGACTTGGACCTAGAATGATACGTGGGGCCCGGACTTGGAATCATACATGAGGACTGGACTCAGATTTCGACTCATAAATGGGGCCTGGACTCGGACTTGACTTGGACATGGAGCCTGGACTCGGACTTGACTTGGACACGGAGCCTGGACTCGGACTTGACTTGGACATGGAGCCTGGACTCGGACTTGACTTGGACACGGAGCCTGGACTCGGACTTGACTTGGATATGGAGCCTGGACTCGGACTTGACTTGGATATGGAGCCTGGACTCGGACTTGACTTGGATATGGAGCCTGGACTCGGACTTGACTTGGATATGGAGCCTGGACTTGGACCTAGACACATACGCGGGGCCTGGACTGGGATTTGGACTCGTACGCGGGGCCTGGACTGGGATTTGGACTCGTACGCGGGGCCTGGACTCATACGCGGGGCTCAGACTCAGATTTGATTTGGCCACGGAGCCTGGACTTGCACCTAGGCTCAAACGCGGGGCCCAGATATGGTCTCATATGTGGGGCCTGGACTCAGATTTGGACTCATAAATGGGCCTGGACTCGGACTGATACATAGGGCCTGGACTCGGACTCGTACACGGGGTCTGGACACGGATTTGGACTCGTCCGCGGGGCCGCGACTTGGATTTGGACTCGGACACGCGGCCTGGGCTCAGACTTGACTGGGACACAGAGCCTGGACTCGGATTTGGACTTGTACACGGAGCCTGGACTGGGATTTGGACTTGTACACGGAGCCTGGACTGGGATTTGGACTCGTCCGCGGGGCCTGGACTCGGACTTGACTTGGCCACGGAGCCTGGAATTAGACCTATGCTCATACGCGGGGCCCAGACTTGGACTCATACATGGAGCCTGGATTTGGATTTGGACTCGTACGCGGGGCCTGGACTCATAAACAGGGCCTGGACTCGTACGCGGGCCCAGGACTCGTACGCGGGGCTCAGACTTGGACTTGACTTTGCCACAGAGCCTGGACATGGAGCTAGGCTCATACGCAGGGCCTCGATTCAGATTTGGACTCGTACGTGGGGCCTGGACTCGGATTTGGACTCGTATGCGGGGCCTGGACTCGTACGCAGTGCCTGGACTTGGATTACTCCATAGTTAGCCTACCTTGGATCGAAGAATTAAAAGAAATCGCGCACTGGCGGGTGTCAGGGATTGGCAGTGTTGACGTATATGAATAGCGATAAAAAACACGTTGTGGCGGTGTGCTACACGCAGCGCTAAGATAACGACACTGCAGTCAAAGATAACTTTATTCGAACTAAACAGCCTTGCTTTAAAGCCTCCCTCAACCCACCCCGCCGTGGGCGCTGATGCTCCTAAAGACACGCACTCACAAACCCCCGTAGGCTATCTCCCTTAGCCGGAATGGTGGCAAATTGTGAGCCGGTTCGGATGTGCCAGGAAATGGTGTCGCCACAACATTTTATTTAGATTGTACAAGATCACCATAATCTTCAAATTTCAAATTACATTTCAAAAACTAACAAACCACAGGGAGCCGCAGCACAGAGATGAAAGAGCCGCATGTGGCTCCGGAGCCGCGGGTTGCCGACCCCTGGCCTAGGCTCATACGCAGGACCCGGACTCAGATTTGGACTCGTATGCAGGTCCTGGACTCAGATTTGGACTCGTACGCGGGGCCTGGACTTGGAATTGGACTCATACACAGGGCCTGGGCTCGTACGCGGTGTCTGGATTTGTACGTGGTGCTCAGGCTCGGACTTGACTTGGCCACGGAGCCTGGACTTGGACCTAGGATGATACGTTGGGCCCGGACTTGGAATCATACATGAGGACTGGACTCAGATTTCGACTCATAAATGGAGCCTGGACTCGGACTTGACTTGGACATGGAGCCTGGACTTGGACCTAGAATGATACGTGGGGCCCGGACTTGGAATCATACATGAGGACTGGACTCAGATTTCGACTCATAAATGGGGTCTGGACTCGGATTTGGACTCATACACGGGGCCTGGACTCGGACTTGACTTGGACATGGGGCCTGGACTCGGACTTGACTTGGACACGGAGCCTGGACTTGGACCTAGACACATACGCGGGGCCTGGACAGGGATTTGGACTCGTAAGCGGGATCTGGACTCGGAGTTGGACTTGTACGCGGGGCCTGGACTGGGATTTGGACTCGTACGCGGGGCCTGGACAGGGATTTGGACTCGTAAGCGGGATCTGGACTCGGAGTTGGACTTGTACGCGGGGCCCAGACTCAGACTTGACATGGACATGGAGCCTGGACTTGGATTTGGACTCGTACACGGTGGCTGGACTCAGATTTCAACTCATAAATTGGGCCTGGAGTCGGATTTGGACTCGTTCACGGGGCCTGAACTTGGATTTGGACGTACGCGGGGCCTGGACTCGGACTCATACACTGGGCGTGGACGCATATTTGGACTCGTACGCGGGGCCTGAACTTGGATTTTGTCTCGTACACGGGACCTGGACTCGGACTTGAATTCATACGCAGGGCGTTGTCTCAGATTGGGACTCGGACGTGCGGCCTGGACTCAGATTTGGACTCGTACGCGAAGCCTGGACTCAGATCTGGACTCATACACAGGGCCTGGACTGGGATTTGTTCTCGTACGCGGGGCCTGGACTCGGACTCATATACGGGTCCTGGACTGTGATTTGGACTCGTACACAAGGACTGGACTCATACGCGGTGCCTGGACTCGTACGAGGGTCTCAGTCTCGGACTTGACTTGGCCACGGAGCCTGGACTTAGACCTAGAATGATACGTTGGGCCTGGACTTGGAATCATACATGAGGAGTGGACTCGGATTTGAACTCATACACAGGGCCTGGACTCGGACTTGACTTGGACATGGAGCCTGGACGGACTTGACTTGGACACGGAGCCTGGACTCGGACTTGACTTGGACACGGAGCCTGGACGGACTTGACTTGGACACGGAGCCTGGACTTGGACCTAGACACATACGTGGGGCCTGGACAGGGATTTGGACTCGTAAGCGGGATCTGGACTCGGATTTGAACTCATACACAGGGCCTGGACTCGGACTTGACTTGGACACGGAGCCTGGACTTGGACCTAGACACATACGCGGGGCCTGGACAGGGATTTGGACTCGTACGCGGGGCCTGGACTGGGAGTTGGACTTGTACGCGGGGCCCAGACTCAGACTTGACATGGACATGGAGCCTGGACTTGGATTTGGACTCGTACACGGTGGCTGGACTCAGATTTCGACTCATAAATTGGGCCTGGAGTCGGATTTGGACTCGTTCACGGGGCCTGAACTCGGATTTGGACGTACGCAGGGCCTGGACTCGGACTCATACACGGGGCGTGGACGCAGATTTGGACTCATACGCGGGGCCTGAACTTGGATTTGGTCTCATACACGGGACCTGGACTCGGACGTGAATTCATTCGCAGGGCGTTGTCTCAGATTGGGACTCGTACGCGCAGCCTGGACTCAGATTTGGACTCGTACGCGAAGCCTGGACTCAGATTTGGACTCGTACACAGGGCCTGGACTGGGATTTGGTCTCGTACGCATCCGTGAGAAAAGAGTAGCCAACGTTTCGGGCCGAGACCCTTCATCAGGAATGGGGTCTCCTGATGAAGGGTCTCGACCCGAAATGTCGGCTACTCTTTTCTCATGGATGCTGCCTGGCCTGCTGAGTTCCTCCAGCATTGTGTATGTATTCTTTGATCCACAGCATCTGCAGTTGTATTTTTGTGTTTTGTTTATGTATAGTTTTTCATAAATTCTATTGCATTTCTTTATTTCCCTATAAATGTATGCAAGAAAATTAATCTCAAGGTAGTATATGGTAACATCCATGTACTTTGATAATAAATTTTGCTTTAATGTCCTGTCGAAGGGTCTCGGCCCAAAACGTCGACAGTGCTTCTCCTTATAGATGCTGCATGGCCTGTTGTGTTCCACCAGCATTTTGTGTGTGTTGTTTGAATTTCCAGCATCTGCAGATTACCTCATGTTTACTTTAATGTATACATATTTATACTAACAATCTGACTGAGATTGTAGGTGGTAAGTACATAGATGATACCAAAATTTTGATGCGGTGGACTGTGAAACAGGTTGTCCAAGGTTACTGCAGGATCTAAATCAACAGGAAAGGTGGACAAGCCTAACTCAGACATGTTCAAAGTGATGCACTTTAGAAAGTTAAACTAGGGCAGGACTTGGACAGTAAAATGTGGGGCCCTGGGGAGCATTGCAGAACAGAGGCGTGTAGGAAACAAGTACATTATTCCTTGAATGTGTGACTAGGGTAGAAAATGTGAAGAGGGTGTTTGGCATACTTGCATTCCCCTGACGGTGCATTGAGTATTAAAGCTGGGACATCATGGTACAGCTATGTAGGACTTTGGTGAGACTACCACTGAAATATTACTTGCAGTTTTGATTGTGATGCTGTAAGAAGCAATTAAAACAGAGAGGATGCAGAAAAGATTCACAAGGATGTTGGCGGGACTGGAGAGCTTGAGTTGTCAGGTGAGATTGGACAAGCAGGGACTTTTTTCCCTGGAATGAAGGAGAACAAGGGATGCCCTCCTGGAGATTTATAATTGAAGGCACATCTGAAGCGTCAAAAAGGTGAACAGTCACAGAAATTTTCCCAGGGTAGTAGAGTCTAACAGTGGACAGCAAAGTATCAAGGTGAAAAGAGAAAGACTTAAAGGTTATGTAAGGGGCAGGCCTTTCTCCCAGAAATGGGTATGTGGAACAAGCTACCAAAGTAAGTAGTAGAAATGGATACAATTACACTTAAAAATCATTGGCACACCTACATGGATAGGAAATACTTAGAAAGATATGGCCGAATGCAAGCAAAAAGGTCCAGCGCTTGGTCAGTATGGACAAGTAGGACTGAAGGGCCTGTTTCTGTGATGTATAACTCTGACTCTTTGTTGTCTGACTGGCCGAGTACTCTGCTTTCATTATTTTTACATTTAACTCAGTTTTCCAGCACCTGCACTGCTTTAACCTGTTGTTGAAAAGATACAGGTCCCCTTTTGTTTGAAACAAGAAAGAAATTTTAAGGGGGAAGTTGTTCAGCTTGTCAACCAGTTCCTCCAGCTAAGCAGCTGGGCTGTAGAGGAATGATTGGTTTGAGCTTTGTTCCAAAGAGAGATGAGAACGTCAGATTACTGAAGTTCCTTTACCAAAAGTCAGCTGGTAACTGTATGCGAATATTCTGTGAATGCAAGTACTAAATTATAAACATGAAAAAGTCTGCAGGCTCTGGAAATTCAAAGCAACGCATGCAAAATGCTGGAGGAACTCAGCAAGCCAGGCAGCATCTATGGAAATGAAATAATAAATTAGCTGATTTGCAAGTACTTAGTAATTGTAATAGTTAACACTCCCTTCTAGTTGTACAGCCTTTAGAATCAAACCAGTTTTCATTTGCATCTGTCTCCAACTCCATATTGAGATTATCAGATAGATTCAACAACAAACTGTGACTTCAAACCTGCAACTTGAAAGGGAAATTTGTGTAAAATTTGCAGCTGGCATAAACCAAAAGGGAAAAGGATTCTGCTCACATAGAAAGGTGAATGAGTGAGGGCCTCCGTCGGTCAAAGCTGACCATGGATAGTGTGTCCTAGCTGTCTAGATTTGCAAGCTTCGGCAGTACAATATGGAGAGCAAGCTCCCCCTTCTCCACGCAACTGCCAAAGGAACAGCAGAGACTGATGCAGTTTGGTACCAGCAGCGTCACAGGAGTTGCCAGTCAGCATTGAACTCAGTGTAGGACTGGCTTAGGGACTGCAGCTCCGGATTTTTCCCTAGGGTTCACCCCTGAAGCTTTCCCCAAAAGTGAGTATAGCTGCGCGGCAGCGGAGGTTTGAGATCAGTGTTTTCCTTCTCCTACGTGAGCAGCAAACCATGGCTGCTGAGCTCCATCTGACAGAAGCGACTTGTTTTAAAGCGCCAGTAACCCACATGTATTTGCCCCTTCTCCTGTCAGTAGAAACGGTTTCTCCAGGCCTAGTAGCTAAGCTGCACGTGAAGGCCAGGAGATTGACTTGTTTGTCAGAAGCTGTCTGAGGTGCATGCCATTGGCAGCAGTAGTGGGAGCTTATCCCCATTACACCACCCAAGATATAACAACCTAAAAGAACCACATAGAAGGGTAACTCTTAATTAATTACACATGCTTTACTTGATCCAGTGGGTAAGAGTTCCATCACTGCAGAATGACTGAGGAATTTGCTATTCTATCGGACTGCATTCTGGTTTGTCAAGAATTTCCCTGTCAAGTCATTGTGGAAATGAAGAAAGGCATTGCACCTCAAATAACGTGGCCACAGTCCTGGAGTGACGTGCATTTCTTGCAATGTTGTCCAACTGCTAATAAACACCCTGGATTTAAAACAAGGTCTTTGGAGTTTGCTAAAACGGCATTTGAAATTCAATTGCCTTTTCCACCCATCACCTCTCAACTTCTTAATTCATCCCCCTCCCCCATCCACCTGGCTTCACATTATCTCCTTCTGGCCTAAGCTTCCCCTTCCACCACCACCACTTTATTCTGGCATCCGCCCCCTTCCTTTCCAGCCCAAAACATTGTTCATTTCCATAGCTGCATTTCTGTGTTTTGCTCTGGACTTCCAGCATCTGCAGGATCTTGTGTTCACGTTTGGTTCTGTTCACCTCATTATAGGAAGGATGTGGAAGCTTTAGAGAGGGTGTAAAAGAGATTTACAAGAACGCTGGTGTTACAAAGATAAGTTGAGTGAGTTAGGGCTTTTTTCTCTGGAGCGAAGGAGGATGAGAGGTGACTTGACAGAGGTGAATAAGATTAGATGAAGCATTGACAGCTAGCACCTTTTTCCCAGGACAAAAATGGTTAATATAAGAGGGCATAATTTTAAGGTGATTAGAACAAAGTTAAGGTGGATGGCAGAGATAGTTTTTTCTCTTCTTTTTTAAAAAGCGCACAGAGCGTTGCGGTTGCATAGAATACACTGCCACGGGTGAAGGTAGAGGCAGATGTGTTAGGAACAATTAAGAAACTCTTAGACAGGCACATGGATGAAAGAAAAAAGGAGGAAAGGTTTAGATTAATCTTGTAGTAGATTAAAAGGTCAGCGCAATATTATGGGCTCTAGGGCCTGTACTGTGTTGGACGGTTCTATGTTGTTACGTCCGTAGCCCCCTCCTTTGTGAGAATCGCAAGATCACCGTTGGGTTGGGTCAAGGGGCCCAGGAAATGAGAGTGGGACGTGCAAAATGCCTCGTTTCCCTGGCGATGTAAAGCTACGGACATGGCCATTGTCTCCGGAAGACCAAGTTGTGTATTGAGTACTGTACTATTCTTTGAAACCCCTCAGGGGATGACCAGAGTGGGCTGGTTGAGGGATTGCATCATCCCAACCTGATTGACATCTGAGACCCCGTGAGGAAGTATAAAAGAGGGTCTGGGGAAAAACCCCTTCAGAGGCACCAGAAGAAACGTTAAGTGACCACGTAACAACAGGAAGTCATCGGAAGGAGGCCACGTGGGTTCAGTTCTGTGGCTGGAATTGGTGGTTGAAACCACGGAAAACAGCTTCTAGCTTACAACAGGGGGAATCCGCTCCCCTGACCCAACGGATTGGCATCATAAAAGACCCGAGCAAGTTTAAACTGCATCACTTTTAAACCCAACAACGCTGCAGCTTGAACGAACCGATAGTGGCTGTTATCTTTCCATCGGACAATACATTATCCCCCTAGACAATGACAGAGCTATTTCTTATTGATTATTATTATACCCGTGCTTTAGATTTAGTATTGACAATGTATATTATCTGTATGTTTGCATTAACCTTAATTTTGTGCCCTTTATCAATAAATACTTTTAAAAATAGTACCATCAGACTTCAATGGACCTCTCTATCTTTGCTGGTAAGTGATCCAGTTACGGGATTTCGTAACAAAGTAAGTTGAGGTATCTGTCTGTACAAAATAAAAGCTGCCACCTTCATCATTGCAACAAAAGTTTATACTTATGCATCCTCAAACATTGACCGTTTTTCTTCCCACAGATCTGGCCCAGCCTGGTGCATATTTATAGCATTTTCTGATCTTCAAGTTCACCGTTTCTGACCAGATCAACAACTATGGAGTGTGGGAAAGAGATCACAAACTCTCTGTTACAATAAACGCCAACCTCGAAGTCAGCAGGGTGAAAGAGCTGGTGCTGATCTGAAAAGGTTAGGGCGAGGTTTCAACATATGGGACAATGTATCCATGCCACTTGTAAAGCCGCTAGTTCACAATGTCATAACACAGCCCTTCTTCTCTTCAGCTGCAGCTAAGTTTCTCATTCATGCCTTTGTAACCTCCAGATTTGATTATACTAACTCCTTTTCTTCTATGCTAAATGTTCTTAAGGTCAACCACAGCTCTATCACCTTGGACCTAGATAACACCAAATTCCTTTTAACACGTTAGCCATGTTCCACTGATTAATGCTGTTTCTTGGAGAAGCATTGTCTCCACTATAACAAACTCAGCCTTGTTTTCAAATCCCTCCATGTGTCATCACAGATTAGCCGGGCCCTAAAAAGTCACACACATTCCTCAATCATACTTTATTTCACTTGTGCACAGGGAGAACAGCATGGCTCCCACACTGTTGTGAAATACCAACAGAGGAATGCCATTGTTATACAGAATTGACCAGCAGTGACAGATATTGAGCATTTGTGCATGTTTGAATTCCATACTTGCAAGATCAATCACCATTCACAGTACAGGTGTTAAAAGTCTATAGAAACTGCAAATTAATGACTTTGAAATTAGTAAAGTAATTGTACCTTAGTCAGTGTATGTGCCACTTGTATGCTTCTGTTTTATTCTTATCTGATCTCAGTAATCTGAAATGCCTCCAGTATCCTGCTGTGAAAAGGGAAGCTAGGCTCTTCAAAGATCTGTCTTGCCTGGACATTGCTAACCCTTGCCTTGCTGCAACTTCCACATACGGTCTTTCTCCTCTCCATCTTCGTAACTGCTTCTAGCCCTCCAGGTTAATGGAGTTTTCAAATGCTGGTCTTCTGAGTGTAATTGCTTTTCTTCTGTCAGCTACACACCTTCATCCATCCAGCCACAGATCCCAGAACGTCCTTCACTAACTGCTTTTTCCTCTCTACATTCTCTCTTCAATTTGTACTTATTGACCTAATTTTGCTAGTCATCCCCAGTAACTCAGGACTGTTGTCCAGCTTCTAGTTGCTATCTCTCCAGTGAAAGCAGTGTCAAAGTCTCAACTGAAGTGGATTTTGTTGTTGCGGGAGGAGAGATACCAATGCACAGAGGCAGACAGAACTCTTTCAAAAGCTAATGGCCTTCAGCACTGTGTTTATGGGGTAGTGGGCTCACTGAAACCTTGAAACTGGTTGGAAGCTCTGAGTGTAAAATGCTTCTTTCTTGAAATTCATCTGTCAAGATCAACCTTGATTTTCAACCAGGAAGTGGTGGTGGTGGGGAAGGGCTGGAATCTATTTTCTATAGGCTTGCTATCTCTTTTTCTTGCGGAGCTGGACTCAGAAGTAGACAAGAATGAGTAAGGTTAACAGGTTTCCTCCCTAAAGGCTATTACTGAAACATTAACAAAATTCAGACTTCATATTTTCATGAAAATGATCTGTCATTCCAGACAGCTTATATTGCTATCAACTTTCTGTTGTACAGTATCTTAAACTGAAGGTATGTGATCTCTGGGTTGTTAATTCACCGTTGGATTACTAACTCACTTCTTTGTGGATCGTCACCTTGTTATAGTGGAGAGGCTTGTGTGTTCCTGAGATCTCAAAAGCAGGTGCTATCTGGAGCTTAGTTCTGGGTAAGGCCCCCCATGGTGGTGAAGTCCAGGGGAAGGTTCTAGACATAGAGCATTCCAACCAAAACCACAACAGTGGAGCTGGTGGAAATGATGACACATTACAATGACAGTAAAGGCTGCAACACTGAAGGGTGTCCAGTCGTCTTACATTACATGCCAGACTCTGAAGCCGAATTGTCAAGAACTGCGTGGAGACTGCCTGTAGAATTGCCTCCCTATGATAAACAAAGTCATGCACAGGTCTTCTCCATCAAGGGAAAAAAAACCCTGGGGAGAACATCATACTCGATTCAAGTGATTGTACTACAACTACTACTAACCCACTTGATGCTAGCAGAGGGGATGCAGAAATTAACAGGAAGAATCATGCCTAGATCTGCTTGATTCAGATAATCCCTCACTTGTAATCTGGGAGTAGACATGGTGACCATATTTACAGAGTCAAGGGTGTTAAAACAGAAGTATAGAATAGATGTAGACTAAACATGACAGAGGAGAAATTTGGTTTCCAGTGCTAAATATCAGCCACAGGCTGTTAAATCCCCAGTGCTGAGGTACAGCTGGCATTCTGGAGAACCAGTACAGCTGGAAAACATCTTGTGGTTTCAATCATAATGTCCAAACTCTAATGCCTACCCTCTTCTATTATCTCATTCACTGCACTGTAAACACCTTAAATCACTTTTTATAGTACTGTTTGCGTTGTAAATACATGCTGGTATTTATGTATTAAAACATATTTTACTCCATACCTGTACTTTAACCTCTAACCTTATTTTTATATAATTCTTTATAATTGTCAAATGTTGTATTTTGTTGCATGTCCCACCAACACACCACAGCAAGTTCCTAATACACATAAATGCATACGGCGAATTAAGTTGATCCTTGACCCTTGTTCAGCAGGTCAGTGGCACTCTGGCTATTGCTTGTGTGATGCAATGACCAATCTTAATGGGAAAGCATTGGAATATTCTTAATGCAACTGTATCGTATAGACTCAATAGAGTTTAGTGCAATACTGTGGCAACAAATACAGGAGGAACTGGAGTAAAATAGTGATATTGTGCTCAAGCTGCTGCAAGCTGCAACATAAATGCAGCGTCAATCATAAAGGACCCCCACCATCCAGAGCATGGACTGGTCTTGTTGCTGATATTGGAAAGGAGGTTGAGGAACCTTAAGTCCTATACCACCGGGTTCAGGAACAGTTGTTACCCTTCAACAATCAGGCTCCGGAACCAGCGTGGATACCTTCACTCACCTCAACAGCAAAATGATTCCACAGTCTATGGATTTACTCTCAATGACTCTATAAACGTACACTTATGACTGTGAGTCTAAGCACAGTTCCAATGCCATATTTAAGTTTGCTGACATTTGTGGAAATGAATCAGCATATAGGAGGGATATTGAGAAACTGGCTGAGTTATGCCACAGCAACAACCTCTCGTTTAATGTTAGGAAGAACAAGGAACTGACTATTGACTTCAGCTGGAGGAAACCAGAGGTCTGTGAGAAGCCAGAGATGGAGAGTATCAGAAACTTTAAATTTCCCAATGTTATCATTTCAGAGGATCTGTCCTGCACTCAGCATGCAAGTACAATTACAAAGAAAGCAGGTAGCGTCTCTACTTCCTTAGAAGTTTGTGAAGATTTGGCATGACACTAAAACTTTGACAAACTTTTTTGACTGGCTGCATCATAGCCTGGTATGGAAACACTAAAGCCCTTGAATGAAAGATCCCCCAAAAAGTAGTGGATACAACCCAGTCCATAATGGGTAAAGCCCTCCCCACTATTGAGCACATCTACATGGAATGCTGTTGCAGAAAAGTAGCATTCATCATCCACTACTACTACAATCAGGAAGAAGTGCAGGAGACTCAGGATCAATACCACCATGTTCAGGAACAGTTATTATCCTTCAACCTCAAACTCTTGAGCAAGGGTGGATAACTTCACTCAACTTCATGAGAGGGCACAGTTTTAAGCTGCTTGGAAGTAGGTACAGAGGAAATGTCAGGGCTAAGTTCCTTTTACACAGAGAGTGGTGAGTGCGTGGAATGGGCTGGCAGTGACAGTGGTGGAGGTGCATACAATAGGGTCTTTTAAGAGACTCCTGGATAGGTACATGGAGCTTAGAAAAATAGAGGGCTATGGGTAACCTTAAGTAATTTCTAAAGTAAGTACATGTTCAGCACAGCATTGTGGGCCGAAGGGCCTGTATTGTGCTGTAGGTTTTCTGTGTTTCTATGTTTCACTCACTCCATCACTCAACTGTTCCCATAACATATGGACTCACTTTCAAAGACTCCTCATCTCATGTTCACAATATTTATTATTATTTTTGTCTTTCGTATTTGTAGTCTGTTGCCTTTTGCATGTGTTGTTTGTCCATTTAGTAGGGTGCAGCCTTTTATTGACTTTTGGATTGAATTGACATTGTTTCTTGCATTTACTTAGTAGGCCTGCAATAAAATTAATTTCAGGGAAGTATATGGTGACATTTTGACATTTATGTACCTTAATAATAGATATATTTTGAGTTTTTTGAGCATCGGCACAGCACAGAAGAGAAAATAGCTGCGGAGAGGCAGGAAAGGAGGAAGCAGTGAATCTGGTTTCAATCAACATAGTACAATTGTTCTTGGAAAAGATGAAAAGAAAGATATTAAAATATAAAGGATGACTCATCATGGAACATAGGGCTGGAGCAGAAAAGTTATTGTCATTGAGATTTCAATAATAGCAATCATGTTTATTACCATGTGCACAGGTATGGCGAGATATAGGGTACAAGGAAAAACTTGCTTGTAGCGGCCTCTCAGGCACGTCGATTCAAAACTATATTGAGAACATGCACACAGTGGCCACTTTATTAGGAAAACCTGTACACTTGCTCGTTAATGCAAATTCAGCCATTCATTTGGCAGCAACTCAATGCATAAAAGCGTACAGACATGATTAAGAGGTTTACTTGTTGTTCATACCTAATATCAAATTGGAGAAGAAATGTGATGCAAGTCACTTTCAGCATGGAATTATTGTTGGTGCGAGATGGGGTGATGAGAGAACCTCAGAAACTGCTGATCTCCAGGGATTTTCACACCAGATCATCTCTAGAGTTCACCGAGGGTGCAAAGAACAAAAAAAAACTTCCACTTAGTTCTGTGGGCAAAAAATGTCTTGTTAAAAAGAGTGGTCGGAGGAGAATTGCCAGACTGGTTCAAGCTGACAGGAAAGCAGCAGAACCTCAAACTTTTGGAGGAGACTCCAAGGTCAACTGAATTAACCCTGACACTGACCCATAATTACCGTCGACGTCACCCTCAGCAGCCAGGGCTGTAGCATAAGGGTCCTGTTTTGGTACGCCCCCGACCACACCAGCCTCTGTGATTTAGACGCTCTGATTCTATGGATTATGGATGGCTGGCGCCATCACTTTAATGATTCTGTCCCATTCTGCTAATGGGCGGCCATGTTTTGGAGTCAAGATCTGGATACTTAAAAGAGCTCCTGAACTCGGGTTCGGCGCTCAGTCATCAGCTCAACTTTGGTTCACTCTACGATTGCACTTAGGAATTGCATCTGTCAGGTTCCCGTCTAGCTTCCAGTCAAGAGCCCTCTTCTCATATCAGTCCTGAAATCATGTTTTAATTCTAGTCTTGATTACTTCCTTGCCTAGGCCTCTTGTCACAGTGTTGTTGTATTAATATGATTCATATTCAATAAGCAGGAAGATCTCCCAGTTTTCAGCAATAAATGTAGAGTCATACAGCATGGAAACAGCCCAACTTGTCCATGAAGACTGTTGCCAAGAGAGTTAGTCCTGTCAGCCACGTTTAATGCTTCTAACCCTTACCATCCACATTCTTACCTAAAGGGCATTTACATGTTGCTATGGTGCCCACTCTAGACCAGCTACATGCAGCTGGCAACTTAGATGTAACCACTTAACTAAAAGACTTGTCTATGGTACGGTCAACATCCCGGATTATTCTAAGTAGAACATGGAACAGTATAGTACAGGAACAGGCCATCTGGCCCTTAATGCTGTGCTAAACAAACCAAAACCCAATCAAAAAAGCAAACCTAATACCAGTATGCTTATGTCATTACATTTGCTTATGTAATTACATTACATTACATTGGACTACTTACATTATGTCCAATCTGCTTTAAACTCCATCTGCCATTTGTCTGCCCGTATCTGCAACTCCAGCCTCAGTTCCTAAATGCAGTCAGCCACGAACTGTAATTGAGTAAACTTGAGGTCAAAGGCAAAGAAAATTTATTATCAAATGACATATATGTTGACATACACTATCTTGATATTTATTTATAGGAAATTAAGGAAATACAATTGAATTTTTTTTAAAACTATACATAGACAAAGATTGACAAGCAATCAATGTGCAAAAGAAGACAAGTTGTGCAAAAAGCGCATTGTAGAGTCCTTGGAAGTGAGTCTGTGGGCTGTACAATGAGCTCAGCGTTGAGGTGAGTGAAGTTATCTGTGCTGGTTCAGAAGCCTGGTGGCTGTAGAGTACTGTGTTAACAGTTGGTGAACCTATTCAGGTGTGCCCTAATGCTCCACACCGATTGCATAATACTAGTAGTGAGAAGAGAGAAGGTAGAGTTAATTAAAATGTAATTAATTGACAATACAAAGTCAAGAGGAAAATTAACGTACTCCTACTCTTTATTTTCAGTAACACTTAAAAATATTTTCAGGATTTTTTTTTCATATTGAAGAGCACATAAAGGTCTGAAGAATCCCACATGTACTGTGACAATAATTGGTCTTTTACTTGGAAACTTAATTCCTGAATTGGAGTTTACACGTTCGTCCAATGACTATGTGGGTTTCCTCTGGGTGTTCCTGTTTCCACTCTCCCACCAAAGATCCCAAAGACTTGTGGGTTGGTGGCCGAATTGGCTGTCCAAATTGCACCTATCCCAGAAGTGACTAATGACATGAGGGAAAGTCAATCAGGATGTAAAGGGAAGCATTTATAAGAAGTTTGTAGGAGAGTGTGCTTGGTCCTTGAGCCAGAATGGACTCAAAGGACAGGATGACCTCTGTCTATGTTGTAAAGAAGTATGACACTCATAACGTGTACTTAATGTCCTGAGATAAAATTCAGTTATGCTTTATTAATTAGGAATATTTTTGTGTATTGTGCAAGTGAATTAAGCCTCCAGAAATTAGCATAATCAGCTAGTCCAGAAATAACACATCTAACGTCTGTTCCTTTATTTTTGGTGAGCTAAGGAGGGCAAGCATTGGAGATATACCTGCATAGCTGAAAGCAGTTTCTCCAGGGTAAATGACAGTATATTATTGTTTTTCATTGTTTGCTAAGAATGTTAATGTTTGATCTCACACGAAACCCAATAACACATTACCTCAAACACAGAAATCTGATATCAGGAAGATTGAAATTGTATCTCGCTGTGTTATCTGTAAACAGAGACGTATATCTCTTCTTTCTTTCAACAAGGCATTGATATTTTGGTGCAACTCTGAGGTTGTAACACAGATTACCATGCAATTGAGATGTAAGCATTCAGCTAGCACATGTAAAGAGAAAATCAGAGCTAATGATTCAGAATTAGAATCAGGTTTAATATCATTGGCATATGTCATGAAATTTGTTGTTTTCTGGTGGCAGTGCATTGCAATACATCGTACTAATAAAAAACTATAATTTTTATATATATGTAACCAGTTACAATGCTCTCCAAGGTACATCTACAGAAGTTTGTGAGAGTCTTTGATGACATACTAAATCTCCTCAAACTACAAGTAAAATATAGCCACTGCTGTGCCTTTTGTGTAATTGCATCAGTATGTTGGGCCCAGGATAGATCCCCAGAGATGTTTACTCCCAGGAACTTGAAAATGCTCACCCTTTCCATTGCCGATCCCTCGAAGAGGTCTGGTTGTGTTCCCTCGACTCCCTCTTCCTGAACTCCACTATCAATTACTTGGTCTTGGTGACGTTTTGTTGCAATACTACCCACCAAACTCATCTATCTCACTCCTGTATGCCTCCTCATCACTATCTGAAACTCTGCCAACAATAGTTGTCATTTATAGACAGTGTTTAAGCAGTGCCTAATCACACTGGCACTGTTTGTCGATGATGACCTGTTGTTAGTCAATTTCCCTCCTATTCCATATACTAGTTGATATCCTAGTTGATATTCAGTTGATATGTAAAGGCTAGTTGATTCAGGTCTGGGTGAAGGTCAGGAATAAGAAATGGAGGCATTAAATGTCAGGGTCACCAGTGAACTCAAGTGCAGGACTCACAGAGACTTCTGCAATTCATATAACCATAAAACAATTACAGCACAGAAACAGGCCATCTCGGCCCTTCTAGTCCATGCAGATCACTTACTCTCACCTAGTCCCACCAACCTGCACTCAGCCCATAACCCTCCATTCCTTTCCTGTCCCTATACCTATCCAATTTTACTTTAAATGACAATACCGAACCTGCCTCTACCCTTTCTACTGGAAGCTCATTCCAGACAGCTACAACTCTCTGAGTAAAGAAATTCCCCCTCATGTTACCCCTAAACTTTTGCCCCCTAACTCTCAACTCACGTCCTTTTGTTTGAATCTCCTCTATTCTCGATGGAAAAGCCTATCTATCTCTATCTATCCCCCTTCAAACAAAACAAAAGATTTATTACAGAAGTTAACCAGCAAAGCCCATGAGAACTCAGGTAAACTATACAGAATATTGAAGAACTGAAATCGCTCATGATACACAGAAGAATTCGGTCAGAGTTTCAACAGACAAGGATCCACAGTGACTAAGCAGAGAGGGGTTGGCACGTTCCCCTGTTCTACATCCCGGAGCCTGTAGGAATTCATGACCAGTCAGACTGTCCTGGAGTCCAGACAAAGAAATTGCCCCCAAAAGCAACAACTACAATGACGTTTTGTTGCAACACTACTCCCATGCTAATTTAATTAGCCCAAATGGAATAAAATGATAAATACAAATAGAACTTAACAATCCCTATGGTACCAAATCAGACGAAGTGGGAAAACAGAGCTAGTCCAAAGAGAAACAATTAGACATAAAAGGTAAACAAGCCAAGGAACACTGCATACCATGAGGTGATACGGAGAAAATACCATCCACATGTTAACTGAAAAAATCTTCTTTTTTTAAAAAATGACCCCCGGTTGTGACATTGAATGGATGGATTCAATCATAGTTACAAGGTAAACGTTGTGTTTCTTGGACACCAGAAAAAGGAATCTGAGGCTTGAGAGATGGTTGGCAGTGGAGAGGCACAGGTAGAGGTTGCTTTGAGTTCCATTGTAACCCTATGAAAGAGAACATATTCTCAATCTGAGAGTCCTGATGAAGATTGAATTGCTTGAGCCCAGACCTGGACTATAGGGGAAACCAGTTTATGTGCAGTATGTTCATGGAGCCTGCCAGGGAAAAATATGGACTATTTTTCCTACTGACCATTGGGTGCGAGGGAACCATATACAGTCCTATCAGAGGGACTGTCCACTTCTTGTTTCGGCATCTTCTAAGTTCTACTCGTATGGCCTCACTGAATGATCCCAAAAAATTATCTTCTGTAAGGACCATTGTTATGTCCTCTTTCACCAAGAAGGAACTTCTCTCCTCCCTCGCTACCTGGACCTCGGTCACACCTGTAACATTTGTATCTTAGAACATGGAGCTGATAGACCCGCCCTTCCTTCAGCCATGTTTGTGTTCTGGCCAATCTGTGGCCTGAGTTCATCAATCTTACCTCCAACATTGAAACAAATGCGGTTTAAACCAATGCTGTTTCTTTTCCCTTTACTGTGCTCCTGTCTATCATGATGACTGAACTTGCTCTCACCGGTATCATATCATCTTCTGATTTCTCATCAGCCACTCTGCCATTCAGGGTTCCATCCCTAACCCTGCCCCCCCCCCCCCACACACACACACACACACTTCTCAGGAGAAGTAGATCAGCTTTATTTGTCACATATACATCGAAACATACAGTGAGATGTGTCATTTGCATCAAATTAAATCAGGTGCCACCATGCTCCTGGTGCCAACTCACAACTCACTGATCCTAACCTTAACCATACGTTTTTGGAACATTTGAGGAAACGGAGTAACTGGAGGAAGCCCACGTGGTCATGGTGAGGGCATACAAACTACTTACAGACAGGGGCAGGGATCAAACCCTGATCTTATGGCTGGCACTGTAATTGCATTGCGTTAACCATGCTGCCACCATGTCATCCCTTGCAAATCTCCCAGCCTTGTTACCACACTCCAGTGAAATTGCAGCCCATCTCTCTAGTACAAATCACCACTCCCCAGGATTAAATTCCAATGATTCAAGAACTTGAATACCTGCTCCCTGCATCAGCTCCTCAGCTACGCCTGCCTCTGAGCTGACTTTCTATTCCTACCCTCACTAGCGCGTGGCACCTGGAGTAATCCAGGAATGCCCTTGAGGTCCTGTTTTGTAGATTCTCTCCTAACTTCCTATAGTCACTGTGCTGGACCTCATCCCACTTTCTACCCAAGTTATTGATATCAACATGCATCATGACCTCTGGATGCTCACCCTCCCCGTTGAGACATCTCTGACCCTGGCACCCAGAAGACAACTCATCCTGGAGTTTCATTTGTGGCCACAGAATCTATTGTCTGTCTTCCTAACTACTGATTCTCTTATCACTATCATCCTGCCTTACCTAACCTTTATGTGCCGAGCCTCAGATAAGTCACAGTGCCACCAACCTGTTACTACTGTTACTCCCTGAAAGATTCTCCCCCACAAGCAGTATCCAAGGGATATTTATTGTTGAGGGGAATGGTCACAAGGGCACCATGGACAGTCAGTCTTTTCTACATACTTCCCCCAGTTCTCACACAACTAGCTGCACCCTGGACCTTAGGTGTGACCGACTCTTTAAAGCCCTTGACTATGATGCCATCAGTATCCTAGACAATCCTAATCAAGTCCAACTCCAGCTCCAGTTCTTTAAGATTGCCAGTCAGGAGCAGCACTTCCTACACAGGTAGCCCTCCAGGTCTCTGGTATTGAGGGTACTGGATTATCTGATATATACTGCACTCAAACAATAGAAGCAATACTCAGATATTAGTGAATAGAAGGGCAACTGGATCCTTCTAACAATGAAAAATACTTGTTGGGAGAGTTTTCAAGATTTTCTGTACAGAGGTAAAATCGGTTTGAGGCAGAGTCAATTAGGATTTAATTAATTGACAGCACAAATTCAAGAGGTAAGTTAACTTATGTTTGCTCTTTATTTTCTGTAACATCTTGGGAAACTTGATGAGGACTGAGGGAAAATAATTTACAAGCAGTTTGTAGACTTTAAGCCAGCATGAACTCAAGAGACAGAATTATTTCCATCTATGTCATAGTAAAGGAACTTACAGAGGCATGGGAGAGGAGATGGACTGATCGGAAAAGAACACTGGAAGGATTGAAGGCAGAGCTGCAATGGCTGAAGTTTCTGGGAGCAATTCGGAAGGTGCAGGATAGATGTATCCCAAAGATGAAGAAGTATTCTAAAGGCAACAAGACACAACTGTGGCTAACAAGAAAAGTCAAAGCCAATGTAAAAGCCAAAGAGAGGGCATATAATAGAGCAAAAATTGGTGGGAAGTTAGAGGACTGGGAAGCTTTTAATAACCAATGGAAGGGAACTAAGAATGTCATTAAGAAGGAATAGATGGAATATGAAGGTAAGCTAGCCAATAACATTGAAGAGGATACCAAAAGTATCAGATACATGAAGTGTAAAAGAGAGGTGAGAGTAGATATTGGACCACAAGAAAATGATGCTGGAGAGGGGACAATGGAATGGCAGACAAGCTGAATAAGTATTTTGCATCAGTCTTCACTGTTGAAGACACTGGGAGTATGCCTGAAGTTTTGAAGAGTCAGGGGCAGAAGTGTGTGAAGTTGCCTTTACTAGAAAGAAAGTTATTTGGAAACTGAAAGTTCTGAAGATAGATAAGTCACCAGGATGGTGTGGTGTACACCCCAGGGTTGTAAAAGAGATGGCTGAAGAGATTGTGAAGGCATTAGTCATGATCTTTCAAGAATCGCGTTTCTGGAAGGTTGCAAAATTACAAATGTTACTCCACTCTTCAAGAAGGGAGAGAGACAGAAGAAAGGAAACTATAAGCCAGTTAGTCTGACTTTAGTGGTTGGAAAGATGATGGAGTCAATTGTAAAGGATGTGGTTTCAGAGTACCTGGGGGCACATCATAAAATAAGCCATAGTCAGCATGCTTTCCTTAAGAGAAAATCTTGCCTGACAAATCTGTTGGAATTCTTTCAAGAAACAACAAGCAGGATAGACAAAAGAGAATTGGTGGATGTTGTGTACTTGGATTTTTCAGAAGACCTTTGAGAAGGTGCCAGACATGAGGCTGCTTAACAAGTTACAAGAAAGTTAACAGCGTGGATAAAGTAATGGTGATAGGCATTTGGCAAAGTGTGGGAATAAATGGAAACTTTTCTGGTTGGCTGCTGGTGACTAGTGGTGTTCCACAGGGGTCTATGTTGGGTCTGCTTCTTTTTATGTTATATGTCAGGATGATGAAATTGATGGCTTTGTTGCAAAGTTTGTGGATGAATCGCAGGTAGGTAGAAGAGCAGATAGTCTTGAGGAAGCAGAAAAGCTACAAAGCGACTTAGACAGATGGGGAGAATGGGCAAAGAAATGCAGATGGAATAGTGTCAGGAAGTGTATGGTCGTGCACGTTGATAGAAGAAATAAAAGGATAGACTATTTTTAAATGGTGAGAAAATTCAAAAATCTGAAGTGTAAGGGGACTTGGGAGTCCTTATGCAGGATTCCCTAGAGGTTCATTTGTAGATTGAGTCGGTGGTGAGGAAGGCAAATACAATGTTTGCATTCATTTCAAGAGGACCAGAGTATAAAAGCAAGGTCAAGTCAAGTCAAGTCAAGTCACTTTTATTGTCGTTTCGACCATAACTGCTGGTACAGTACATAGTAAAAATGAGACAATGTTTTTCAGGACCATGGTTTACATGACACAGTACAAAAACTAGACTGAACTACATAAAAAAAAACAGAGAAAGCTACACTAGACTACAGACCTACACAGAACTCCATAAAGTGCACAAAAACAGTGCAGACATTACAATAAATAATAAACAGGACAGTAGGGCAAGGTGTCAGTCCAGGCTTCGGGTATTGAGGAGTCTGATAGCTTGGGGGAAGAAACTGTTACATAGTCTGGTCATGAGAGCCAGAATGCTTCGGAGCCTTTTCCCAGACGGCAGGAGGGAGAAGAGATTGTATGAGGGGTGCGTGGGGTCCTTCATAATGCTGTTTCCTTTATGGATTCAGCGTGTAGTGTAAATGTCCTTGATGGCGGAAAGAGATCCTCTCAGCTGACCTCACTTTCCACTGCAGGTTCTTGCGATCCGAGATGGTGCAACTTCCGAACCAGGCAGTGATGCAGCTGCTCAAGATGCTCTCAATACAACCACTGTAGAATGTGATGAGGATGGTGGGTGGGAGATGGACTTTCCTCAGCCTTTGCAGAAAGTAGAGACGCTGCTGGGCTTTCTTTGCTATGGAGCTGGTGTTGAGGGACCAGGTGAGATTCTCCGCCAGGTGAACACCAAGAAATTTGGTGCTCTTTACGATCTCTACCGAGGAGCCGTCGATGTTCAGCGGGGAGTGGTCGCTCCGTGCCCTCCTGAAGTCAACAACCATCTCTTTTGTTCTGTTCACATTACTAGACAGGTTGTTGTCTCTGCACCATTCCGTTAGCCACTGCACCTCCTCTCAAGCTGACTCGTCGTTCTTGCTGATGACACCCACCGCGGTCATGTCATCAGCGAACTTGATGATGTGGTTCAAGCTGTGTGTTGCAGCACAGTCATGGGTCAGCAGAGTGAACAGTGGTGGACTGAGCACACAGCCCTGGGGGGCCCCCATGCTCAGTGTGATGCTGTTGGAGAGGCTGCTCCCAATCCGGACTGACTGAGGTCTCCCAGTCAGGAAGTCTAGGATCCAGTTGCAGAGGGAGGTGTTCAGGCCCTGTAGGCTCAGCTTTCCAATCAGCTTCTGAGGGATGATTGTGTTGAATGCTGAACTGAAGTCTATGAACAGCATCCAAACGTATGTGTCTTTTTTGTCCAGGTGGAGGGTGGTGGCAATGGCATCATCTGTTGACAGTTGGGACAGTACGCAAACTGCAGGGGGTCCAGTGAGGTGAGCAGTAGGGTCTTGATATGCCTCATGACGAGCCTCTTGAAACACTTCATGATGATGGATGTAAGTGCAATGGGACAGTAGTCATTTAGGCAGGACACTGAAGACTTCTTCGGCATGGAGACGATGGTGGCGGCCTTGAAGCACGTTGTGATGGTGGCGCTGCTCATGGAGATGTTGAAGGTTATAATGTTGAGGCTTTATAAAGTACTGTGAGGTCTCACGGAGTATTGTGAGCAGTTTTGGGCCCCTTATCTGAGAAGGGTTGTGTTGACATTGAGGATGGTTCAAAGGAAGTTCATGAAAGTTATTCTGGGATTTAAAGGCCTGTCATCTGAAGTGTATTTAATGACTCTGGGCGTCTACTCACTGGAATTCAGAAGAATCAGGGGTTCCCTAATAGAAACCTATTAAACATTGAAAGTCCTTAATAGAGTGGATGTGGAGAGGATGTTTTCTATGGTGAGAGAGTCTAAGACCAGAGGACGAGGACACAGCCTCAGAATAGAGAGGTAGCCTTTCAGAACAGAGATGAGGAGGAATTGCTTTAGCCATAGAGTGGTAAATCTGTGGAAATCATTGACACAGATGGGTGTGGGAGGCCAAGTTATTGGGTATATTTAAGGCAGAGGTTGATAGATTCTTGATTAGTCAGGGCATCAAGGAATATGAGGAAAAGGCAGGAGACTTGTGCAGAGAGGGAAAATGGATCAGCCAGGATGAAATAGTGGAGCAGACTCGATGTGCCAAATTGTCTAATCTGCTTTTATGTCTTATGGGCTTATGGAAATATATTCACAACTTTTACTTAATTTTGTGAGATAACATTCAATGGTACTGAATTAGTAAGGAGATTTGAATATTTTTTTTAGTTATGCAAATGAATTTAATCCAACCCAACTGAGAGAAACTATCCAGTTCATCAGGAAGTTAATTATTTTCAGAAGGCTGTCTCAAGAAAAACCAGACCTAACTTTTGTTTCCACATTTATTTCCTGAAGTAAAGAGAACTGGTGTCAGAGGTGCACCTGCATATCAGGAGGCAGTGTCTCCAGGGTGAGTGTCAGTACATCATTATTTTTCGTTATTTGTTAAAAACTTTACTGTTTGGCCTCAGACTAAACTCAGTAGCACGCGACCTCAAACCTCAAAAATCTAATGTTGGAACATGAAATTTCTTTCACAGAAGGGCTGTAATAGTGCACCTCAGAGCTTGGTGCTATCTGTAAACAAGGATCTATAGTACATCCGTATATCTATTTTACAGTGCGCTGTGGTGGTGTAGCTGTTAGCACGGTACTGTTACAGCTTGGGGCACCTGAGTTTCGAGTTCAATCCTGGCATCCCCTGTAAGGGGTTTGTACGTCCTGCCCGTGGAATGCGGGGGATTTCTTCAGGTGCTCTAGTGTCCTGTGTTACGAACCCCGTAACTGGGTCACTTACCAGCAAAGATAGAGACGTCCGTTGAAGTCTGATGATACTATTTTTAACAGTATTTATTAGTAAAAATACACAAAAATAATATCAATGCAAATATACAGGTAATATACGTCATCAATACTAAATCTAAAAGTGTGGGTATAATAATAATAATGAATAAGAAATAGCTCTATCATTGTCTAGGGGATAATGTGTTGTCCGATGGAAATATAAAATTCACTGCAGTTCCACACGCTGCCGTCTTTTGGTTTTTGATGTGTGGCACTTTGTGAGGGAGGGAGGGAGGGAGAGAGAGACAGAGAGAGAATATCATGGGAAGATTTACCACTACGGGTTTTTCCAACCTTCATGATTTTGATCCGTCAAGTGTCTCATTGCCGTGGCTGTTCAAGTGTGGCCTCTCCTTTAGCTAAACCGTTCTTCCATGGTGAGCTCGCCACCCTGGTAAGGGAGGATGCACACGAGCCCTCACCGGCTTTCGCTATAATACGCTGTCACGGGATTTCTAGCATTTCTCCTGGTGCACCTAAAGGGGTTGTACCCCACACCACTCTTTTATCCTTACTCACGGGGTCTCAGATGTCAATCAGGTTGGGATGATGCAATCCCTCAACCAGACCACTCTGGTTGTCCCCTGAGAGGCTTCAATGAATAGTACAGTACTCAATACACAATTCCGTCTCCAAGAGACAATGGCATTTTATCAGTGGTTCTGTTTTGGCAATGTCAGGACATATTCCAAACCTTGTGTATTCTGGATGTCTTTCTCTCATTTCCTGGGTCTCAGACCCAGAATAATAGCGATCTTGCGATTCACAAAAAGGAGGGGGCGACTTTGTACCATTCGGCCCCTCAGAGTTGCTTCACATTTGTAACACCCCCTTCCTTCTAGGATTTTTGCCACAGGTAAAATTAATTAATACAGAGTCTTACAGGATTTCGGAATCTAACACAATACAAAAGTTTTTTTTTCACTACAGAGTAATACAGTTAGACATTCAATTCAGCATCTAAACAGTTAGTGATTACATTGTCACTTCCTTTAATATCTTAATATCTTGTACCTTAATAAATTCTTGTAGCATCAGACTCCAATTTAATAACCACCTATTTTTATTCCTTTTCTTCAGCAAACAAAAACAAAAGAGTTGTGATCTTAGCTTATGTGTATATTACAAAAGTTCATGCAAAGACTAATCTTTATTTTACTTTCAAACTTAACAGTCAATCTTCCATGGGGTTGTCTTTATTATTCACATGCTTTATTGAAATCCCTTAAAACCCGATCCTGTTATTTAAAGTGGCATCCCGTCAACCCTCGCCCCTTTTCCAGTTAACTCCCACGTGGTTTGCTTATTTACCAGTGCGGAATAGGCTTTTGCATGCTCCTTTCATAGGAGTTATTTTATCAACAATGTTTTCCAAACTTAGCCTATTTGCCGAATTTCCACACAATTCCTTATTTTTAAGCAAGTCGTTAATTTTATCTTCAGGACCCTTCATTCTATTAGTTTTCAATTTAAGATCTGCAAGCGATCCCTCTTTGTCCAAACAGCATTTCAAATTCTGTCTCTTCACAGCACACCCTTGAATAACAATAGCATGTGGGGCACCTTTACATTCCAAATCAACCTGTAATTTATTCGCAGGCACCATATTAACAAGCCATTGTCCCTTCAGCCTGGTTACTGCTTCTGACACTAATCCAGACTTTAAATTTTCTTCATTCAATTTAGTTACTACACTTTTCCCTTTTCCTTCAATAATAATATTCACCTCACCACCTTTTATCTCCTCACTAACTTGTAACACACCTTCGAACACAAGCAACTGGGAATTCTCACTTCCCACTAGTACCAAGGTTAACCCTTTCTTCACTGAACCAAGTCCATCCGACCCACAAGGACTGCATTCCTTTTTAACTGAATCAAATACCTCAGACTTCTCCTGAGTTTCATTACTAGGTTCAGTGCCACGTGCATCCACATCTTGAACACACTCAAACGGGACATCTGCCTCTTCCAGGCTTTCAATACCCATCCCCTTTTCAAATTCTAAGTTCCCCTGATCCTTCCAGTTACTCTCTGGGCAACTCCCTTCCGGAGTAAACTCAACCCTGCGGGCTGAAACAACCTCATCTGCCAACCCAGCAGACTTCTTCAAGGAAATGGCATCCTTTTCATCTAGGACTGCCCTCATTTCATTATCGGGAACACCTTTACAATTTTTCAACTTCTTCAAACAGTTCTGCCAAACCAGTCAGATCATCCATGTCCAACCCTGGACCTTCTAACAGCCTTATCCGTTTCTCATTTTTACTCCATGCCTCTATAAATTTCCTCCTGGCTAAGGGCAGGTCTACCTCCTCTCCCTTACTTTCTTTCACCTCCCGATTCTCCGTTTTACCACCCTCTAACCCCTCTTGGTACAGGGTCGGTAAAAACGTCTCGGCCAAATCGATACTGGCCGGATTTAAACTGGTCTCGTTCTCAGCTGCCTTTCTCGACATGCTGCGACTGGTCGCGCATGCGGGATAGATCTTGGAATCTAGGGGCGGGTCCTCAACACTTACAGGCTGGCTCGTCAGCTCCATGGCCGACCAAACTTCACCACCAGCTAAATCATTACCCAGAAGTATGTCTACGTCAGTTCTCGGGAATTCTGATCGCACCCCTATTTCAACTGGTCCAGATACCAGCTCACAATTTATAATGATCCTATGCAAAGGCACAGCTTCTGTCCCTTTTCCTATGCCTCTCAAAGCCACCTCTCCAGTCTTGGGATCAAAATCTAGTACCTTACTGCGAATCAATGACAGTTCAGCTCCAGTGTCTCTCCCTCTTTCACAGACACGGTTCCTTCTGAAATAAATTTCTCAGGTCCCTCTCGTATTCTGTCTACCTGGGGCTTTTTCGTCGATTTACTGATCACCACAACACATCCTGTAGGGACTGCTGCTTTCCATTTTCCTGTCTCCTTCCTCGGAGCAAGGCACTTAGATGCAATATGACCCACCTTTCCACAATTAAAACAGGTCAAGCCAGGAGCCCTCCTGCTGTCTTGCCTTTCCTCCTCCTTAATTTTACTGCTAGCTCCCGGCTGAATTTCTGCCTCAGCCGGCGGGCTTTCTCTACTGTTCCCATGGTCTTTCTGGTAACTCTTATTCGAGGAAAACTTTGTCTTGTGGGTTAGGGCATATTCATCTGCAAATCTAGCAAATTCAGATATGGACTTATTCAGCTTCTCATTCAAGTACATCCGGATATTATCCAAAACACAGCCTTTAAATTCCTTAATCAGAATTAACTCCCTGAGACACTGAAAATCTTCTTCCACCATTTCTGCTGCACACTAACGATCCAAGAGCACACCCTTCTCATAGGCAAACTCTGTATACGCCTGATTCCACACTTCCTTTAAATTTCTGAACTTTTGTCTATGGGCCTCAAGTACCAATTCATAGGCCCGAAGAATGGCCTCTTTTACTTTCTCATAATTCTCAGACTCCTCCTCCTCCATGGACAACGCCGCATATGCCTGTTGTGCCTTCCCTTTGAACACACTTTGTAACAACACCACCCACTGATCTCTGGACCACTTCTGACTCACTGCCACCTTTTCAAAATGCAAGAAATAACTATCAAAATCCATCTCCTCGAACGGAGGTACTAACCTAAACTCCCGATTTACATTAAACCGCTCCTCTTGGTCTGACCCTTGAGCTCTTCGCTCATGCCTTAACTTCTCCATGTCCATCTCATGTTGCCTCTGTTTCTCCTTCTCCCTTTCCTTTTCAACTCTTTCCTTCTCCTTTTCAGCTGCTTCCAGCTGTTTTAACTTAATTTAATGCTCCCTCTGCTTTTCAGCTCTTTCCTTCTCCCTTTTCACCTCTAACTCCTTTAGCTGGAGCTCATACTCCCTTTACCTCTGTTCCGCGTCCAGCCTCAATTTCTCCAACTCTAACTGAGCCGTCCCAATAGCTGGTACCTTTTCAGGGATATTTTACAATACCTCAGCCGAAAACACATTCTTCACAATATAATACTGAGTTATGGCCCTCCACACCTCCCGCTTTTTCTTTGACAACCTCACCTCTGCGAGATTTAGTCCTTTTGCAATATTTATCAAGTCGACTTTGTGGCAGCCTCTAGCACCTCCAGAGTCGGGTTTTTTATAAATTCATCTATGTCCATCTTTGCTGGTTTCCCATCTGGTTACCCACGCAACCAGATCCAAGTTTGGACTTAAGAGCCCGATTTACTGGCCCTCCAATTTGATATCAAATCCCAAGATGAGGCCCCACATTGTTACGAACCCTGTAACTGGGTCACTTACCAGCAAAGATGGAGACATCCGTTGAAGTCTGATGATACTATTTTTAACAGTATTTATTAGTAAAAATACACAAAAATAATATCAATGCAAATATACAGGTATTATACATTATCAATACTAAATCTAAAAGTGCGGGTATAATAATAATCAATAAGAAATAAGCTCTATCGTTGTCTAGGGGGTAATGAATTGTCCAATGGAAATATAAAGTTCACTGCAGTTCCACAAGCTGCTGTCTTTTGGTTTTTGCTGTGCGGCACTTTGTTAGAGAGAGAGAGAGAGAGAGAGAGAATATCATGGGAACATTTACCACTACGGGTTTTTCCAACCTTTATGATTTTGATCCGTCAAGTGTGGCCTCTCCTTTAGCTAAGCCGTTCTTCCGTGGTGAGCCCACCAACACAGGCAAGAGAGGACGCACACGAGCCCCCACCGGCTTTTGCAATAAAATGCTGTCACGGGATTTCTAGCGTTTCTCCTGGTGTGTCTAAAGGGGTTGTTCCCCAGACCACTCTTTTATCCTTACTCACGGGGTCTCAGATGTCAATCAGGTTGGGATGATGCAATCCCTCAACCAGCCCACTCTGGTCGTCCCCTGAGGGGCTTCAATGAATAGTACAGTACTCAATACACAATTCCATCTCCAAGAGACAATGGTATTTTATCAGTGGTTCCGTTCTGCCGATGTCAGGACATATTCCAAACCTTGTGTATTCTGGATCTCTCTCTCTCATTTCCTGGGTCTCAGACCCGAAATAATAGCGATCTTGCGATTCTCAAAAAGGAGGGGGGGACTTTGTACCCTTTGGCCCCTCAGAGTTGCTTCACATTCGTAACACCTCTCAGGGTCCAAAGACATACAGATTAGTAGGTTCATTGGTTGTTGTAAATTGTCCCACTATGGTTAACTTGGGGGAAGCTGTACAGTGTGACATCAAGGGCCAGAAAGGTCTGTACTGCTCTCTATCTCTAAATAGAAAATAATAAAAATCTCTTCATGCTTACAGCAAATCATTGATTCTTTTTTGGTGTTACCTCAAGTTGTAACACTGTTCATTTGAGACATAAGCATTCAGCTGGCATATGTAAAGAGAGAAAATCATAGCTCTCAGTTTCTAGGCTGTGGGGAGCCTGGGCAAATGCTGGGAAGAAGAAATGGAGGCATCTAATACATTGATTCAACTGTAATGACAAGGTAAACGTTGAGATCCTTGGACTTTGTTGAAAGAGAGGTTGGAGAGATGGTTGGTGGACGAAAGGCAAAGGTGAGCATTTTCTTCGAGTTCCATGGTGACCCTATGGAAGTGAATGCATTCCCAGTCTCTGAGCCCTGATGAAGATTCATATGGTTGAACCCAAACCTGGCCTAAACGGCAAGTAAGTTCCTGAAGCACGCTGGGGAAAAGTAAAGGTGCAAAACGTAACTGGAAATCAGAAAACTGCAGATGCTGCAAGTCTGAGATAAAACTAGAGAATCATTTCAAGTGCCTTTGCTTTCCATGTGTGATGCCTGTCCCTCTGAGTGTTTACGGCTTTATCTTTTTTTTATTATTTTTTGAAATATTAAGGGTCTAACTGGTTATAGGATTGCCAGAGATGGGAGGGCGATAGTAACTGGGGAAATCAAAACATGTACAGGAAGCTGGAGCGCAGAAGCACCAATAGGGTCAAAATTATTTTAAGAACCCATGTAAAAAAAAGAGACATGACAGAAAGACCCAAGAACTACCCAGAAAGAAAATGATAATCCTGTTGACAGGTACAGTCACCTCAAGACAAAGCCAACTATATGGAATTCCATTTAAAGAGCAAACATGAGGAAATCTGCAGATGCTGGAAATTCAAACAACATACACAAAATGCTGGTAGAACACAGCAGGCCAGGCAGCATCTATAGGGAGAAGCACTGTCGACATTTCGGGCCGAGACCCTTTGACAGGACTAACTGAAAGGAGAGATACTAAGAAATTTGAAAGTAGTGGGGGGAGGGGAAATGTGAAATGATAGAAGACCAGAGGGGGTGGGATGAAGCTGAGAGCTGGAAAGGTGATTGGCAAAAGGGATGCAGAGCTGGAGACGGGAAAGGATCATGGGACAGGAGACCTAGGGAGAAAGAAAGGGGGAGGGGAGCACCAGAGGGAGATGGAGAACAGGCAGAGTGATGGGCTGAAAGAGAGGAAAAAAAAGGAGGGGGGAGAAAAACTAAATATATCAGGGATGGGGTAAGGAGGGGAGGAGGGGCATTACTCTGTTACTTCTGCCACCTCCAATGGGATCCCACTACCAAGCACCTTTCCCTCACCCCCCCATCTGCTTTCAGCAGGGATCGCTCCCTACGCGACTCCCTTGTCCACTCGTCTCCCCCATCCTTTCCCATCAATCTCCCTCCTGGCACTTATCTTTGTAAGCAGAACAAGTGCTACACCTGCCCTTACACTTCCTCCCTCACCACCATTCAGGGCCCCAGACAGTCCTTCCAGGAGAGGCAACACTTCACCTGTGAGTCGGTTGGTGTGGTATACTGTATCTGGTGCTCCCTGTGTGGCCTTTTATATATTGGTGAGACCCGACGCAGACTGAGAGACCGTTTCGCTGAACACCTACGCTCCGTCGCCAGAGAAAGCAGGATCTCCCAGCGGCCACACATTTTAATTCCACGTCCCATTCCCATTCTGATATGTCTATCCATGGCCTCCTCTACTGTCAAGATGAAGCCACACTCAGGTTGGAGCAACAACACTTTATATACCGGCTGGGTAGCCTCCAACCTGATGGCATGAACATTGACTTCTCTAACTTCCGTTAATGCCCCTCCTCCCCTCCTTACCCCATCCCTGATATATTTAGTTTTTCTCCCCCCTCCTTTTTTTTCCCTCTCTTTCAGCCCATCACTCTGCCTGTTCTCCATCTCCCTCTGGTGCTCCCCCTCCCCCCTCTTTCTCCCTAGACCTCCCGTCCCATGATCCTTTCCCTTCTCCAACTCTGTATCCCTTTTGCCAATCACCTTTCCAGCTCTCAGCTTCATCCCACCCCCTCCGGTCTTCTCCTATCATTTCACATTTCCCCCTCCCCCCACTACTTTCAAATCTCTTACTATCTTTCCTCTCGGTTAGTCCTGACGAAGGGTCTCGGCCTGAAACATCAACAGCACTTCTCCCTATAGATGCTGTCTGGCCTGCTGCGTTCCACCAGCATTTTGTGTGTGTTGTTGGAATTCTATTTAGAGATTTAAGTTTGTTGTCAGACAGCTAAAAGTATTTCTCAGTTATTGACACAAATAGACAGGTTTCTGTCTGAAATACCAAATCATTTTTGTGGTTTAGATAACTTCTACATTTGACATTTGAGTTCACCTACAATGCGCTATGTCGAAATACTTTTCAGTTCCTTCCTGGCTTTGTACCCCTGTGAGGAAACTCTCAACCACCTCATCTGTGCCTGTCTATGAAAAGAGGATAACTCATCTTCGAATCATTTGTGAGTTATTAAATGATGTTCAGTGGTCAGTGCTGATAAGGCTATACCCCTAATATGTTGGTTTACAAATGGATTTGTGTGGGAGTTACTCAATATTCATAACAAATGCCCCAAAGCCATTAATTAGCACTTTCAATTCTTACTTGTACCTCTTTGTGAGGGATGAAATTAACTGGATCATGGTCATGGAAGGGGCTGAAGAGATTTACCAGAAGCGAGAGTCTTCAGTTCTGTGGAAGAACAGAATCAGCTTTGTTGTTCTGAGAGTGGAAGTTAAGTTGGGCAACTGCTAACTCCATTCCATTGTCACCAGCCCCATCCTCTCCCCAGCAGCAACCTGAAACTGATTAAAATAGTTTGCAACCTGTGATTTAATAATGAACTTCAGCTCATCACTAGTTCCCCATTTCCCTCCCTGATGTGAGAACACTCCTCATTTGAAGAAACAGACTCTAACAATGTAAACAAAATCTTTTTTTATGACAAGAACCCAGGAAAAACTGGGAGAATCAGAGTGACTGAAAGTTGATCTGTGGTACAGTATATTTCCAATGACAGTACATCTGTTGGAAAAGTATTGGGATATTGGAAATTTCCACAGTGGACGTTAGGAAATAAGAGATGGTATCCACGTAACTAATGAACCGCCCGGTCAGATAAAATTGGCAGATCAATTAGTTGCAAGGTTTTACATATCAAGACATATTTTCACTGACCAAGTCAACCAAGAGAGAATTTCCTTCAATGAGATTTGGAGATGCATATTTGATTTCTCTAGGCCTGTTACTGCTGGAGTTTAGAAGAATAAGGGGAATCTCATTAAAACCTATCAGATATTGAAAGACCTAGATATAGAGGATGTGGGGGAGATTTCTTGACCACATGTAAATTGACATGCCTGTTTGCTGGAGAAATTGTGAAAATCAAAATGCAAATCATTATCATATTTTTGGGACTGCCCTGTTATCAAAAACTATTGGAGGGGGATACACAATGCCCTACAAGACATCCTTAAATGTGAAATACCCTTAGAAAGCAAGGCCATATATTTTGGATATATACCTCAAGAATGGTTGAAAAGAGATAAATATTTAATGAATATACTGTTGGTGGCTGGTAAAAAGACTCCTACTAGGAAATGGTTATCACAGGAGAGCCCAACTTTAAATCCATGGATGGAAATTACAATGGACATTTACAAAATGGAAAAGATAACAGCATCTGTTAATCATAAGCTGGAACAATTTGATTCATACTGGGAAAAATGGTTTAACTACATAATGCCTCATAGGCCTGATTTTATTCTCACAAATCAATGAATCTGTTGTAAAAAAAAGATCACTCCCTACTTGTACATAGTTCTTTCCTTTTGCTTGTTTTTTCTTTCCACTCTTTTCTATAAGTGTATACCCCAGATAAGTACTTTGTGGAAATTTGTGATATATATGATATATATGTACAATGTCTGAAATACATCTTATGGAAATGTTTGTTTGATGATAAACTTCAATAAAAAATAAATTACAAAAAAGAAAAATGTGAAAAAAGAAAATACAACTGCTGGGATCCCAGCCAGGATCCGGTCTCATCCAAAGATGTTCCAGAGGGATCCTTTCCTCCATGATGCCCTACTTGACCTGACCATGGTCATCACAGCAAACCACACCCCCGCTCCTCCCCCTGAAGTTACATTACAATGCAGAAGCTGCAACACCTGGGCCTGGGAGGCCATGGGCTGAGCCAGATGCTGGTGCAGGGCTTGTTGATCCCTAGGGGACTGCATAGGATCTTATATGAGGCAGAAATCTGCTCCCTCAACCATCACAGTTCCTTAGTGTAACCTGGAAGGGAAGAGTGAATCACTGTCTCCTGGCTGGGCACCACCCCTGGGAGAAAGTCAGCACAGTCAGCTCTGCCCTCCCTAGCATCTCATCTAGCAGCTCTGACAGTCTCCAATTATTTTAGTTGCTTCCACACCAGACCTCTCCAAACCTAGACTACTGACCAGATTCAACCTCGCAGCTGTAACTGTGATTCCCCTCCCAGCCGCCCAAAACCCAGTATTACTACAGACTTCCCTCTAGAACTGCACCCCTCTGGTATAATCTCCCAGAAGATGCCCCCATCTGAGCTGGTGCTGTGTGGAATGGGCTCAGGGGCAACTCTACTTCTGCCCCGGGTGGTACTGCCACCTTCAAGCAGTCTCAGGAAGGCCCTTTCTCTATGACACCAAATTCCATTTCAGGGCATTTGTGAGGAAACATGGGAAGAATAGAAGAAGCAGACAGTGGTCCCACCGTGTGCTTACCAGCACCTCCCACCACAATGAATGCAGTTTGCTTCAGTCTACAACTTTCTTCGGCTCTTGACTTGCAGGTGCCCTGGAAAGAACCTCTTGGTACTGTTAGAGTACTGAGGGCTCGATCCTGTACGCAATCAGATGTATTTGCAAGAGACAAGTACTTTCAGTGACTGCTTAAATCAAACATTAGCATCCCAGACCTTGACATGCACCCAGTAATAAGGTGTGACCTTCATCTAGGGTGGTCATTTATAAAATGTTTAGGTACTTTAAGAGGCAGAGGGTGAATGCACTGTGTCTTTCTCAGGGCTGAGGAATCAAGATCTAGAGGGCATAGGTTAAAAGTAAAAGGGGGAAGATTTAATGGGAATTTCAGGGGCATCGTTTTTACAGAGGGTAGTGTGGATATGAATCAAGCTGCTAGAGAAAGTAGTTGAGGCATGTACAATAACAATTTTTGAAATGCATTTGGACAGCCTCTTTGATGGGATATGTTCAGAAGGATATGGGCCCAGTGTGACTAGCTTGGATGGGCATTGGTGTCGGCATGGCCCAGTCAGGCTGAAGAGGCTGTTTCCCTCCTGAATGACTCTATAAGAATTCTCATCACGTTCTTCCCTGTGGCCGGTCTGAATCAAGTGTAGATGTCATTCCTCTGCTATTTTTAAATGGGGTTGTGTCTTACTTTATGTCCAGTTCATCTTTAACATGGCTACAATGGATTTCATGTTTGTATAGATACGCATGCTGTCTAAGCCTTTTGGATGCCCACCTGCTCAAGTTCAGCTCAGTGATGTGTGCTTGTGTATGGTCCAAGCTATTGTTTGCTATTGGACCAACTTACGAGTGTGTGAAGGACATAGGTCAGAAAAGGGAGGAGGTCCTGAAAGCAGACTACAGGGAGTTAGGAAGGAAGCTGAGAAGCAGGACCTCAAAGGTAGTAATCTCGGGATTACTGCCTGTGCCATGTGACAGTGAGTATAGGAATAGAATGAGGTGGAGGATAAATACGTGGCTGAGGAATTGGAGCAGGGGGCAGGAATTCAGATTTCTGGATCATTGGGACCTCTTCTGGGGCAGGTGTGACCTGTACAAAAAGTATGGGTTGCACTTGAATCTGAGGGGAACCTCCCTGGCAGGGAGGTTTGCAAAGACTATTGGAAGAGTTTAAACAGAATTGCTGGTGGGTGGGAACCAAACTGAAGTGACAGAAGGAAGAGAGGTTGGCTCACAGATAGAGAAAGCTTGGAGACAGTGCAAAAGGAAGGATAGGCAGGTGATAGAGAAGGGACGCATTCAGACCGATGGTTTGAGAAGTGTCTGTTTTAATGCGAGAAGTGTTATGAATAAAGCAGATGAGCTTAGAGCGTGGATCAGCACTTGGAGCTATGATGTTGTGGCCATTACAAGACTTTGGTGTTGCAGGGACAGGATTGGCTACTTCAAGTGCCGGATTTTAGATGTTTCAGAAAGGACAGGGAGGGAGGCAAAAGAGGTGGGGGTGTGGCTCTGTTGATCAGAGATAGTGTCACTGCTGCAGAAAAGGAGGAAATCATGGAAGGGTTGTCTACAGAGTCTCTGTGGGTGGAAGTTAGGAATAGGAAGGGGTCAATAACTCTACTGGGTGTATTTTATAGACCACCCAATTGTAACAGGGACATTGAGGAGCAGAGAGGGAGACAGATTCTGGGAAGGAGTAATAATAACAGGGTTGTCGTGTTGGGAGATTTTAATTTCCCAAATATTGATTGGCATCTCCCTAGAGTCAGGGATTTAGATGGGGTAGAGTTTGTTAGGTGTGTTCAGGAAGGTTTCTTGACACAATATGTAGATAAGCCTACAAGGGGAGAGGCTGTACTTGATCTGGTATTGGGAAATGAACCCGGTCAGGTGTCAACTCTCTCAGTGGGAGAACATTTTGGAGATTGTGATCACAATTCTATCTCCTTTACCATAGCATTGGAGGTGTTCTCAGGGAAACGTACGGAAGAAATGTGGTAAACGTTCATGGGATAATTGCATGGGGTTCAGCTTAGATATCTTCCAATGAGACAGGGAAAGGATGGTAGGGTACAGAAGCCATGGTGTACAATGGCTGTTGTGAATTTAGTCAAGAAGAAAAGAAGAGCTTATGAAAGGTTCAAAAAACTAGGTAATGATAGAGATCTAGGAGATTACAAAGCTATCAGGAAGGATCTTAAGAATCAAATTAGGAGAGCCAGAAGGGGCCATCAGAAGGCCCTGGCAGACAGGATTATGGAAAACCCCAAGGCATTCTACAAGAATGTGAAGAGCAAGAGGATAAGATGTGAGAGAATAGGACCAATTAAGTGTGACAATGGAAAAGTGTGTATGGAACCAGAGGAGATGGCAGAGGTACTTAATGAATACTTTGCTTCAGTATTCACTACGGAAAAGGATCTTGGCAATTGTAGGGATGACTTGCAGTGGACTAATAGCTTGAGAATGTAGATATTAAGAAAGAGGATGTGCTGGAGCTTTTGAAAAGCATCAAGTTGGAGAAGTCACTGGGACCGGATGGGAAGTACCCCAGGCTACTGTGAGAAGTGAGGGAGGAGACAGCTGAGCTTCTGGCGATGAGCATTGCATCATCAATGAGGACGGGAGAGGTTCTGGAGGATTGGAGGGTTGCGGATGTTGTTCCCTTATTCAAGAAAGGGAGTAGGGATAGGCCAGGAAAATATAGACCAGAAAGCAAAGAGTGGTTGGAGAAGGGTCATATTCTGCATGGAGGCCAGTGACCTCTGGTGTGCCTCAGGGTTCTGTTCTGGGACCCCTACTCTTTGATTTCTACAAATGACCTGGATAAGAAAGTGGAGGGATGGGTTAGTAAATTTGCTGATAACACAAAGGTTGGGGATGTTGTGGATAGTGTGGAGGGATGTCAGAGTTTACAGCAGGACATTGATAGGCTGCAAAACTGGGCTGAGAAGTGGCAGATGAAGTTCAACCCAGACAAGTGTGAGGTGGTTTATTTTGGTAGGTCAGATATGATGGCAGAATATAGCATTAATGGCAAGACTCTTGACAGTGTGGAGGATCAGAGGGATCTTGGGGTCCGAGTCCATAGGACACTCAAAGCTGCTGCGCAGGTTGACTGTGTGGTTAAGAAGGCACACGGTGCATTGGCCTTCATCAACCGTGGGATCGGGTTTAAGAGCCGAGAGGTAATGTAGCCCCTCATCAGACCCCACTTGGAGTACTGTGCACAATTCTGATCGCCTCACTACAGGAAGGACTCGGAAACCAGAGAAAGGGTGCAGTGGAGATTTACAAGGATGTTGCCTGGATTGTGGAGCATGCTTTACGAGAACAGGTTGAGTGAACTTGGCCTTTTCTCCTTGGAGTGACAGAGGATGAGAGGTGACCTGATAGACGTGTACAAGATAATTAAGAGGCATTGTGTTAGTGTTCGGTCCGGAGCCCGCCTTCTGGGTCTTGCTTCAGTCCGCGGACTCCGGACTCCGGGCCTTGCAGCTAGCCCTCCTGTCACCCAGAGACATTGGATCATCTTGGCTTAAGGAGGTACTCCTGTCACCTACTAGGGGGCAGGTGCTTATAAGGGGCTCAGGGACTAAGCCTGGTTGGGGGATTTTCCTGCTCTGTATCCTGCTCTGTACCTGGTCCGCCGGCTCTGAATCCTGCTCCGTACCTGGTCCGCCGGCTCTGAATCCTGCTCCGTACCTGGTCTGCCAGCCCTGAATCCTGCTCTGTACCTGGTCTGCCGGCTCTGAACCCTGTTCTGTACCTGGTCTGCCGGCTCTGAATCCTCTCTGTACCTGGTCTGTCGGCTCTGAATCCTCTCTGTACCTGGTCTGCCGGCTCTGAATCCTCTCTGTACCTGGTCTGTCGGCTTTGAATCCTGTTCTGTACCTGGTCTGCCGGCTCTGAGTCCTGCTCTGCTCTGGTTGCTGTTTCCCCTTGGGTGGTTCTGTCCCTTGCCTCCATCGGGTAAGCCAGGCTGCTGCTGTTACCTGGTGGAGGGACTCTGTTCCCTTCCTACCCCTCACCTCAGATGGGTTGTGCCCCGCACCTGCCCAGGCCTCTGTGTTTCCGCCTGGGAGGCGGCCCTGCCCAGGATCCATGCGGCCTGACCCGAGGACTCCTACTCTTTCCTCCCCTTGTTTCTGATGGGTTTTGCCCTGCATCTTGCACAGGCCTCTGTGTTTCTGCCTGAGAGGCGGCCCTGCCCAGGATCCATGCGGCCTGACCCGAGGACTCCTACTCTTTCCTCCCCTTGTTTCTGATGGGTTTTGCCCTGCATCTTGCCCAGGCCTCTGTGTTTCTGCCTGGGAGGCGGCCCTGCCCAGGATCCATGCAGCCTGCCCCGAGGACTCCTACTCTTTCCTCCCCTTGTTTCTGATGGGTTTTGCCCTGCATCTTGCCAAGGCCTCTGTGTTTCTGCCTGGGAGGTGGCCCTGCCCAGGATCCATGCGGCCTGCCCCGAGGACTCCTACTCTTTCCTCCCCTTGTTTCTGATGGGTTTTGCCCTGCATCTTGCCAAGGCCTCTGTGTTTCTGCCTGGGAGGTGGCCCTGCCCAGGAGTTGTGCCTGCCCCAGGGCGCTCTTCTGCCTGCCTGAACTCTGCGATCCCCCTGCCTCACCTGACCTCTGGGATCCAGCCCCGCCTGCATTACCCCTTGCCATGCATGCCATGGAATCCCCATCCTGTCCTACCCTTAGTACTTCAGTGCCTGCGTCCTGCATTTGGGTCCATTCCATGTCCGCTCGTGACACATTGATCGTGTAGATAGTCAGAGACTTTTTCCCAGGGCTGAAATGGCTAGCATGAGAGGGCACAGTTTTAAGGTGCTTGGAAGTATGTACAGAGGAGATGTCAGGGGTAAGTATTTAGCACAGAGATTGGTGAGTGCGTTGAATGGGCTGCTGGTGACAGTGGTGGAGGCAGATACGATAAGGTCTTTTAAGAGACTCCTGGATGGGTACATGGAGCTTAGAAAAATAGAGGGCTATGGGTAAGCCTAGATAGTTCTAAGGTAGGGACATGCTTGGCACAGCTTTGTGGGCCAAAGGGCGTGTACTGTGCTGTAGGTTTTCTATGTTTTTATGGCCCATTAGCTGACAGTTGCTGGAAATGAAACCTCTTTGTCTTCAATTCCACCCCTGCAAGGACTTTCCCCTTGAACTGTTGTTTTTTCATTGCATGGGATCGCACAGAGCAGAGGATTTTAACTTTGCCCATCTCACACTTTTCTCAAGCTTCAAGTACTCTTGCATTTGTTCCTCACACTGTAGTTTTCTCTCCCTCTGGGAGACCAAGTGTGGATTAGGTATCTACTTTCAGTCACATAATACAGTGCACAAGTGTGACTTTAAGTTTCACTTGTCTCTAGTATAAATTCCTCATTCACCCCAATTCTAAAGTCCCTGGATTTGGCTCCTTCTCCTCTCCTGGTGAAGATCTACATGAGTTTAACAAAGCCCTTTGACATTTCAAGATACTGTACAATATTAAGTTCAATGGATTCTGATAAGGATACCATTCCTCCCATTCACATATATCCCAGAGTCATTATATTTTCTGGTTTCCACAACCCCCTCTATTAGGTATATTTGATTACATCCTTGATTACAAAGGAGAAGGCAGCTGGATGGGGTTGAGAGAATTAATAAATCAGCCATGATGGAATTGCAGAGCAGACTAGAGTGGCTGAATGGTTTATTTCTTCTCCTGTGTCTGACAGTCTCGGTCACGGCATTTACCTCACTTTCTCAGGTTTCTCCCAATAGTAATATTTGCCTTTTCCTAACAATAGACAGTAGGTGCAGGAGTAGGCCATTCGGCCCTTCTAGCCAGCACCACCATTCACTGTGATCATGGCTGATCATACACAATCAGTACCCCGTTCCTGCTCTCTCCCCATATCCCTCGATCCCGCTATCTATAAGAGCTCTATCTAATTCTCTCTTGAAAACATCCCGAGACTTGGCCTTCTCTGCCTTCTGGGGCAGAGCATTCCACATATCCACCACTCTCTGGGTGAAAAAGTTTTTCCGCATCTCTGTTCTAAATGGCCTACCCCTTATTCTTAAACTGTGGCCTCTGGTTCTGGACTCACCCATCAGCAGGAACATGCTTCCTGCCTCCAGCATGTCCAATCCCTTAATAATCTTATATGTTTCAATCAGATCCCCTCTCATCCTTCTAAATTCCAGTGTATACAAGCCCAGTTGCTCCAATCTTTCAACATATGACAGTCCTGCCATTCCAGGAATTAACCTTGTGAACCTACGCTGCACTCCCTCAATAGCAAGAATGTCCTTCCTCAAATTTGGAGATCAAAACTGCACACAATACTCCAGGTGGGGTCTCACATCCCTGTACAGCTGCAGAAGGACCTCTTTACTCTTATACTTAATTCCTCTTGTTATAAAGGACAGCGTGCCATTAGCTTTCTTCACTACCTGCTGTACCTGCATGCTTGCTTTCATTGACTGATGTACAAGAACACCTAGATCTCATTGCACTTCCCCTTTTCCTAACGTGACTCCATTTAGATAGTAATCTGCCTTCCTGTTCTTGCCACCAAAGTGGATAACCTCACATTTATCCACATTAAACTGCATCTGTCATACATTTGCCCACTCACCTAGCTTGTCCAAGTCACCCTGCATTCTCATAACATCCTCCTGACATTTCACACTAACCTTCTCCACTCTGCTGAAATATCATCAATCTGAAATGTTAACCTTGATCCTCTCTGCACAATGTCAGAGCTGCAGTATTTTCTGTCTTTAAAACCATTTGAATAGGTTTTCAAAAGAAATGACTCCCAAGTTTAACCAGTATAAGAGTGGATCTGCAGGCAGAGGGCTGTATTGGGAGCTTTTTGAGTTTTCTGAGGGAGTTCATTTATTTGCTGGTGCGGCTCCCGAACTGGTGTGGGAAACTACATTCCCCACTATGAACTGATTCTACGACCTACAGACAGACTTTCAAGGACTCTTGCAACTTAAGTTTGCAGTACTATTTTTATTTGCCGTTTGTCTTTTTTTTTGCGCATTGGTTGTTTGGCAGTCATTGTTTATATATAATTTTTCATAAAATTCTACTGCATTTTTCCATGTAAATGCCTGCAGCAAAATGAATCGCAAGTAGTACATGGTAACATAAATTTGCTTTGAACTGTCCATGTCAATAACGTCAAGAATGTACCACGTTTTCATTTCAATATGCTAAGAAATGTTCATCAGATGCAGAATGTTACTCACCCTGCATAAAATGTTTTGCAAAGCTCTATTTAGATAACAAAAATTCTAATTGTTATTTCCATGAAAAGTATCAGTTGCATGCTATTATTTGTTTTTGCTTATTGTTTGTTTTTTTATCTTTGAAACAGATCATTTATACATAATGGGAAATGCAAGAAATGGTATATGCACATGGAAAAGAGGAAGCATTATTATGTTTCTATTCTTTATTGAAATATTATGTGGTAAGATACATTATTTCTTGTTTGTGCTATATGCTTGAAAGCGTTCATGTTTTTACAATAGTTAAATTTAAATGAATGACCCATGCATCTTATATTCACCCTTCCTCAGTTTTAGAATGAGGAATGTGTCTTAATATGTCCAAGGGAACACTTCAGAAATATCTCACAATATGTAGGACACTTGAAACATCCTAAGGCTCTGGAAAAAGGTTGCGTGTAAGGACACTTTGGATAAGCTGGGTTTCCTTTTTCTTGTTCGAACATTGTAGTCTCAGGAGTTTGCTGTAACTGAGGGACATGGGATCAGATAGACGGTCAGACTCTTTTCCTGAGAATGCGGGGTTTTTATTGGAGGTCTGTGCGGTGAGCTTCCCCACAGGTTCACAGCACTGCACTAACTCCCCAGAAGAGGACTTTCTTTATGTCTTTACAGAACAGTGTTGCTTGAAAATAAATCTATAATGATGAAATGCAACTGTCTGTAATTTAAATTTTAACATCATGAGAAACTTCAAATTTACGTAGAAGTCACATAAGAGACTAGACCAGGAAACAACTGAGGCTCTCCTGCACTGACATATACTGATGAACCTGAGGGATTTTGGTGGTGGTGTCAGTGCATTCCAGAAAATTCTGGCAATGATCAGTAAAAGAGGTAGTTAAGGATTAATGTTTCTGCCCAATCATATTATTTAGAGGCAGGAAAGTTACCAGTTGGGTTTTTTTTTTAATTTGAGATGTGGCCAGATGTGCATGTCTGCCATTTATTGTTCATCCTGAGTGGCTTCCATGGGTTTTTGTAACTACATTGGAACCGCGTCACCCAGAGGCCAAATCGGAAAACAAGAGGTGATTTCCATCATTGGAAGGCATTGTTGAGCCAGAAGGATTTTGATGATCATGTCATTATCAACAGTATCAAGGCTGTTTTATGTTTTAGATAAGATTATTTAATTGTCATATATACCAGGGTGCAATGAAATACCTTCTCGCATGAAGTTCTCAGAGTAAGCAGTTGTATAGGGTAATAATAAATACAACAATAAACACAGCAAAAGGTGCAAAACAACAGAATAATGCCAAGATTATACTGCAATCTGAAATAGTACAATAAGAAATGCTAAAATGACAATTACAGAGCAACCGGAAGTGAGTGTGTGTGTGTGTGAGAGAGAGAGAGAGAGAGAGAGAGAGAGAGAGAGAGAGAGAGAGAGAGAAATGGATGAAAGGGGTTTGTTTTACTTTTCTCTGTGTTGCTGTTGTTGCCTGTCGGCGTGCTACATTGGTGCCGGAATGTGTGGTGACACGTCTGGTCTGGCCCTGGCACATCTTTGTGTTGTGTTGGTTGTTGATGCAAAGGACATGTGACCTTCAGGTTTGTCCAACATCATTGGTCTAGGGGAAGACAGTCTCTGGACCCGCCAAACTTGTCAAATCTTGTTTGTGTGGGTGCTGCGTGATGCATTCCCCCTTTGCAACTCAGCACTATGAACGATCAGAATTAAACGACTGAGCTCTATCATTCTTGAGTTGACTATAGGGTCAGTACAGAAAACAAAAAGAAAAGGGGTCCATTTTAATGAAACAGTGTATTGTGCACATTGGCGCTCATGGTTTGCCGTCCTGGAATTCCCCATCGATCTCCTCCAAACATCATTGACCCCCGGACCCTCACTCCAAGTCCACTCCGCCCTGTGGTCTACCAGCTCACTCCTCTCACGCCTTCTCTCTTCTTCTCTTGCCAACAAAAGATTGCAAATCCCTCCTCACAGACACACAAGAAAGAAACAACACGCCTCTCATTGGATGACACACATTCCAAAGCCTCCGTTATCTGTAGTCATAACCCAAACACTGCTGCTACAGAGAAGCCATTACCTTAGCAGTGAAACTTTTCCCAGGGAGTTACACTCTACCCCCACCCCCACCGCCACCAAATTGAGTCAAGTCTTCATGACTTAGATAATTCACCAACACTTCCTACAAAACACAAAGTGCAACTCAGGTATAAAAGGCAGTGACACAGCCCCCCAAAGTGGTAGAGGCCACACTCTGTTCCCCCAGTGCTACGTAGGCTAATTACCTGAGACCTCCATACCCCACTCAGCTACCTCCTCATGTTCCAACACTACTGGGGATACTTCTGGTCTACCTGGCGAGGCCTCCCCTGGCCTATCACTCGCGCCCACCTGCAACTCAGACCCCTCTGTCCCTTGGCTAAGCTGTGCTTCAGCCCTTGCAGGGTCTGCTGCAACCCAGGCTGTTCTGGTCATCATCTTCCAAATCACTCAGGGGCAGGGGTCCAGCCTAATCTGTCCTGTTGTTGGTCCTGCAGTTGCCCTGCTTCGCCACAGAATCCTCTTACTAGGTGTAGGCTCCAGGTTGGGCTCTGGGTCTACCTGCACCTCTTGTTCCAGGGGCAGAATGTCATTCAGATGGAGAATCCTGACAGGCCCATTCCCATCCTCTGGTCTCACCCGGAAAACTGGTACATTTGGCACCTGACTGTCCACCACATAGGGTGTGGCCGCCCAGCGATCAGCCAACATATGCTTCCCAGGTTGCCCCAGATTCTCCTGGCATGAGTTGGGAGAACCTAACCTGTTGATCATATCTCCTTTTATTCCCTTAATTCTGCTTGGCAGCCGTGACCTCAGCTAATTCAGAAGCCTTTATCAGCTCCCTTCTCATATCAGGCAAGTACTTCAGATGAGTCTTCCTCGTCACCCTCGTCAGTCCCAAAACAAAGGTCCATGGGCAACCTCGTCTTATGCCCAAACATCAGATAATATGGCGAGTGCACAGTAGCTTCAGTTTGGGGACAGTTGTAACTGTGGACCAGATGTCCAATGTGTTGATCCCACCTGTGCTTCTTGCTGATCTCCTAGGTTCCAAGCATGTCTAGCAAGGTCCGATTCAACCTCCTGGGCTGGAGATCACCCTGTGGATGATAGGGAGTAGTCCTCGACTTCTCGACTCCAAGCATGCTAGTGACTCATGGATGAGTCTGCTCTCAAAATGTATCTATGTATCCGCCTGGGAAGGCCACAATAAATGAAATACTTCTCCCATAACACTGGCCACTGTGGATGCCCCCTGGTCCTTGGTAGGGAAAGCCTGTGCGTATCTGGTGTAGTGATCTGTGATGACTAAGACATTCGCCATGTTGCTGGCAATGGGTTCTATTGACAGTGCTGCTGACCACTCTGTCTGACACACAGTGTTGCAAGCGCACATACTGTGGTCTGCCAGTCAGGTAATCAATAATCCATGACACCAGGGAAGCATCCACCTGCATCACTGTCAGCTTCTCACCCAGCAGAGCAGGGCGGATGGTGTTGAACGCACTGAAGAAGTCAAAAAACATGACCCTCACAGTGCTTGCTGGCTTGTCCAGGTGGGCGTAGACACGGTTCAGCAGGTAGACAATGGCATCCTCAACTCCTAGTCGGGGCTGGTAGGCAAAATGGATGGGGTCTGAGTGTGGCCTAACCATAGGCCGGAGCTGCTCTCGAACAAGTCTCTCCAGGGTCTTCATGATGTGGGAGGTCAATGCCACCAGTCTGTTCTCATTGGAGCCACTGGGGCACGGCGCCTTCAGTACAGGGACAAGGCAGGACATCTTCCACAGCACAGGAACCCTCTGGAGACTCAGGCTCAGGTTGAAGACATGGTGAAGTACTCCACATAGCTGGGGGACACAGGCTTTGAGCACCCTGGGGCTGACACCATCCGGGCCTGCAGCCTTGCTTGGGTGGAGACGTTTCAGCTGTCTTCTCACCTGTTCAGCCGTGAAGCCCACCGTGGTGGTTTCAGGTGGGGGAGTGGTGTAGTCACGAGAGCAGGGTGGGGGGCTGTGAGGAGGAGTAGGAGGGGAGAGTGGAGTATGTGTCGGTTGGGGTCCAACAACAGATGAACCATGTGGGGGATGGGCAGGGGCCACAGTGTCAAATCTATTGAAGAACAGGTTAAGTTCATTGACCCTGTCCTCACTGCCTTCAACTCCTCTGTTACTGGTTTGCCGGAACCCATAGGGGCTTCGGGACTCAGTGATGATCCCAGCTTCCTTCAACGTGCACGAAAGCTGCCAAACGTCCTCCACATCTGCAGGACACAGTCATCACGGCCTCTTTCTGAACTAGGTGTCCTCAATCACCTGGATAATGTGACAAGTGCTGTTGGAACAACCCACAACAAAATTGTCAACAACACCTTCCAGCTTCAACGTCTTCTCTACCAGCCTCCAACCTGCAGGAACCGGGCAGTCCCCGAAGTTGAATGACTCAGTGGTCAACTTGCTCCCCTTTACAGAGGGTTCCTCCCCGGCTTGTTTCAATGGGATGCTAGAAATTGCCGTCACCAGGAACAGATATGCCAGGGGCATCCCCTGTTTGAATGTGACCTCCTTCTTCACAGTGTTCCTGGCAATCACTGCCATCTTGTTCGCCTGCACAACCCAGGGCTTCTACAGTTTGGGCCTCACCAATACCCCAGCAGGAAATCCCATCTCCCCCTTGTGGTCTTCCGGAGCATCCACTAAGAGGGCTTCGCCCTCAGGCACTCCGGGAAATTTGGGGGTCCCCATCACTCTCCCTACTTCCCTGGACTGTACCACAATCGGCTTCAACTGGGTGAACAACACAGTCCCTCATCTAAATTCGGTATCCGGCCCAATGCAGCTACACACTCCCTTAAGAGCAGCTCAAAACACTGGGTGCATGGACAATGTTCCCAGTAAGCTCCCCCCCCAATCACCTTCTTGCAGGCTCCATGAGCCTCCTCCCCAGAGGGTTGTTGGTCCCCACCAGAACTGAAACATGGCCCGTCTCAACGGGGTCCAGACAAACCAGCACCAGTGTATCAAGGACCTCAGCCACTCCCACATCTGCCTCCGAAAACTCCAGCTTCGCTGACAAATAACCTTCATACCGATAGTCACCGGCACTAAGACCCCAGATCTCCAGTGCACTGGATGGTGTCATTGGCAAATGCATTAGGTGCCGGTTGTAAAACGAACAGTATGACAACGTGACCTGAGACCTGGTGTTATAAGCATGGCTCCACTAAGCCTTCAGGAACAGGATCTTTCGCTTTCAGGGGTTCCTTGATATATTGCTGGGAACGTGTTCCTCCAGAGACAGCAGGCCATTCCCTCACTGCTCCCTCTAGGTTTCCCGCGTCGCTCTCTGCTTAGTTACCTGGGGGCTCACTCTCCAAGGGGCTTCCCGCTACTCACACTCCCGCCTGAAGTGTCCCTCTTCACCACAGTTATAACAGACAATACTGGCTGACCCCCTTCTCGTGGAACCCCAGCCACCAGCAGCCCTCTGCCTAGACCGTCCCCTTAGGGGGTCCGCCTCTCTATCAGTCCCATCATATGGGGGTGTGAGCACAGCCGCTGTTGATGAACAGGACATCTCAGTTCTTAACTCTGCCACAATCTCCTTTACCACTCCCGGGTTGGTCTTGCTGTGGTCACTTCACCACAAGGGACTACCACCGAGGTCTGTACCCTGCTGACGGAGCTCTCCTGTGCCTCCAACACGCTCTTCTCTGCCCGTCCCTCTCCGACCAGCTCGAGAGGGAGGGAGTGATCAGATCAGAGATCCCATGCGATCAGATCCTGGGACTGGGTGCCCCTGGCTATCGGGTCTATTCTTAACGGATCCACTTCAGCCGCCTGAATGACCCCTCTGTGCCACAAGCAATTCAACCGTCTCTCTGGGCGAAAAATCTCAGCAGAAAGCTTCTCCCCTCCTCCTGATGCATGTTCTGAAAGCGCGTTATGAGCTCCATTGGGCGTCCTGTCATGCCAAATGCATTTTCCAGTGTCCCATGTAATCGGCAGCAGAGGGTAGGGGGTACCAGGACTTTACGTCAGCAGCCCGCCTCCTCAAACTCTCAACTGTCGCTTTATGTCATCAGAGCAGTGCCACTCATCTAGCAACTGAGAGGTCTGCTCCGCCCAGTTCTCATACTCCTCTTCCCCCTCGGGGGTGGCCGTTATTCCAGAGAATATTCTTATCTTCCGGTGGGGACCCTCTGCCTGTGCACTGGGCCACTGATTCGCCAGAGGGTAGGGCTGGTGCCAACTCAGAGTACTCACTCTACACTGGGGCACAGGAAATAATCAGACATTCCAAGTCCGACCACTCCTCAGAAACGATAGAACCCTGTCTTTGAAGTCTCTGCCCCCAGCTATGGGAAACTCGACTTGTGATTTGACCCACTGCTACACTCTCCTCCACCCTGACAGTATAAGCTGGCCATGGCCCCTCCTTACCTGGGACACCGACAGTAGCTGACAGTTCCACTGTCGTTATGTCAGCGCTAGTCTGCAGTAAAATGAGTTCTGTACCCGCCATTTTATCAAGCCTTGGCCTTGCAATCATAACATTGTCGACAACTTTACCAGTACTTAACAGGTGAATTAACAGTTCATCCGGAGTACGAATATCTGCCCCACTCACCACGCACGCATTAGCTACCGGTAACCCCTGTGGATGAACGCCACTGTTCCACCCCGGCAGCATCCATACCAGCACAGACTTAAACACTCAGCCCACTGGGTCAATGCTCAGTGCAATCACAAGCATCCAATGAAATCAATCCGGGAACAATATCCCCACAATTGTAACCCTCAGGTTCCATCAGCTGCATTAGTCTAGAGGGAGACACTCCCCAGTCCATTAAACTTGTGAAATCTCGTTTGTGTGGATGCTGCCTGATGTTTTCCCCTGTTACAAATCAGTGCACAAAATAACAAAGAGTACACCATGTACAACTAAATGATTGAGCTTTATAATTCTTAACTTGACTATAGGGTTAGTAAAGAGAACAAAAAAAAGGGCCCATTTTAATGAAACGGTCTAATGTACACGTTGGAGCTCGTGGTTTTCTGTCTGTTAGTTCCCCATCGATTTCCTACGAGCGTCATCAACTCCCAAACCCTTACCCCAAGTCCACTCTGCCCTGTGGTCTACCAGCTCGCTCCACTCCCATCTTATCTCTTCATTTCTCGCCGAGAAAAGACCGCAAATACCTCCTCTCAGATATATCAGAAAGAAATAACACTCCCCTTATTGGATGGCACACATTCCAAAGCCCCTATTATCTCTAGTCATAACCCAAACACTGCTGCTACAGAGAAACATGACATTAGCAGTGAAACCTTTCCTAGGGCGCTTCAGACGCACTTCACTGTATATTTTGATCTACATGCGTTCAATAAATTAATAGGAATGTGAAGTTTGAGAGAATCCTAGTGGACTAAGAAAGACAACGATCTGCTTTCATAATCACTGCATCAGGGTGAAGAGACTGATGATACGGGTGCCTCAGAACTTGAGATTATCGACCATCTGTAGCTCTGTTGAGGCAAGCAGGTGTGTGCTCACTCCTTACTTTCTCAGGTCAATGACCAGCTCTTTTGTCTTGCTGACGTGAAGGGCTTGGTCGTAGATCTGATGCCATGGCACAAGGTCCTTAATCTCCTCATAGCTGATAACAGTGGTGACACTGGTGAACTTGAAGATTGGGTGAGTGCTGTACTTGGCCATATGGTCTTAGTGACGCAAGAAGTAGAGCAGGGGGCAGTGCACACAGACCTTCTGAGGATCTTGGTGAATGAAATGACTAACCAACTGATGTCTGCCTGTCAAAAGGCCTAGAAGCCAGTTGCAAATGAAGAGCCTGAAACCAAGGTACAGGAGTCATAATGAGCCTGTTTGGTTGTACGGTGTTGATGGCTGGGTTGTAATCAATGAATAGCATATTGACATATGCATTCTTGGATTCATAGAATCATAGAGCACTACAGCACATAAACAGTCCATTTGGCCCATCTAGTGAGTGTTGAACTATTATTTTGCCTGGTCCCATTGACCTGCACCTGAACCATTGCCCTCCATACTCCTCTCATCCATGTACTTATCCAAACTTCTCTTAAATCAAAACTGGATCCACCACTTTCACTGGCATCTCTGAGTGAAGAAGTTCACCTCAGGTTCTATTTAAATACTTACCTTTTATCCTTAACCTATGACCTTCATTTCTAGTATCACTCAAAAAGCCTGCTTGCATTTGTCCTACTTGTCAAGGTGGTTCCGAGCTGGATGCAGTGCAAGGTGCAATGTGCCCTCTGAAGACCAACTTTTCCGGCAGAGACTCCAGATCGTCCGAGAGACTGACACCGATGTGGGCCATTACTGATCTCTTAACAAAGTTCAAGTTCAAAGTAAATTTATTATCAAAATACATATATGTCACCATATCTGAGAGTCATTTTCTTGTAGGCATTCACAGTAAATACAAGAAACACGATATAATCAATTAAATTCCGCTCCTAACAGGACAGACAAGCAACTAATGTGCAAAAGGGAACAAACTGTGCAAATACAGAAGTATTAATAAATAAGCAAACAAACAAATAAATAAACAACAAGAACATGAATTGAGTCCTTGAAAGTAAGTCCATTGGTTGTGGAAACAGTTCAGTGATGATTGAATAAAGTTATGCCCTCTGTTACAAGAGCCTGATGGTTCAGGAATAGTGATTACTGTTCCTGAACCAGGTCATGTGGGTCCTAAGGTTTGTGCACCTTCTTCCTGATGGCAACAGTGAGAAGAGAGCATGGCCTGGACGGTGGGGACTTTCTGTTTTGTGACAGTGTTCAATGCAGATGTGTTCAATGGTGGGGAGGGCTTTACCTGTGATGGACTGGGCCATATTGTGTAGGCTCTTCTATTCAAGTCCATTTGTGTTTATATACCAGGCTGTGATGCAACCAGTCAATATACTCTCAACCACACATCTACAAACATTTATCAAAGTTTTAGATGGCATGTCAAATCTTTGCAAACTTCTAAGAACATAGAGGTGTTGCCCTGCTTTCTTCATAATTGTCTGAATGACTGGCGTCCTGTCGCACTCACTTCAATAATATGAGAAGCCTTGAGAGGCTGGTCAAGGACTACATCTGCAGCATGCTGCCAACCACACTGGACCCCCTACCATTCACCTACCAACACAACCAATCGACAGATGACACAATAGTCACAGCTCTACACACCATCCTTACACGTCTGGAGAAGAGGGATGCTTATGTGAGAATGCTGTCCTTGGACTACAGTTCATCATTCAACACCATAATTCCCTCCAGGCTTGACAAAAAGCTCAGAGACCTCGGCCTTCACCCTGCCTTGTGTAGCTGGATCCTGGACTTCCTGTCAGATTAGCAGCAGGTGAAAAGAGTGGGCACCCTCACCCCTGTCCCTCTGACCCTCATCACAGGTGTCCCTCAGGGCTGTGTACTAAGCCCTCTCCATTACTCACTTTATACCTATGACTGTATCGCTCCACAGCTCCAATCTGCTAATTAAATTTGCTGACGACACTACACTGGCCTAATCTCAAATAGTAATGAGGTTGCCTACCCTGACAGTGGTGTCAAGAAAACAACCTCTCCCTCAACGTCACAAAAACAGGGCTTGGTGAGACCACACCTGGAGTATTGTGTTCAGTTTTGGTCTCCAAATTTGAAGAAGGACATTCTTGCTATTGAGGGAGTGCAGCGTAGGTTCACGAGATTAATTCCCGGGATGGCGGGACTGTCATATGTTGATAGATTGGAGTGACTGGACTTGTATACACTGGAATTTAGAAGGATGAGCGGGGATCTGATTGAAACATATAAGATTATTAAAGGATTGGACACGCCAGAGGCAGGAAACATGTTCCCGCTGATGGGTGAGTCCAGAACTAGAGGCCACAGTTTAAGAATAAGGGGTAGGCCATTTAGTACAGAGTTGAGGAAAAACTTTTTCACCCTTAGAGTTGTGGATCTGCCTCAGAAGGCAGTGGACACCAATTCTCTGGATGCTTTCAAGAAAGAGTTAGATAGAGCTCTTAAAGATAGCGGAGTCAAGGGATAAGGGAAGAAGGCAGGAACGGGGTACTGATTGTGTATGATCAGCCATGATCACATTGAATGGCGGTACTGGCTTGAAGGGCCAAATGGCCTACTCCTGCACCTATTATCTATTGTCTATTTTCTATTAAAAACAAAGGAGCTGGTTGTAGACCAAAGGAGGAATGGAGACAGGCTAATCCCTATAGACATCAATGGATCTGGGGTTGAGAGGGTGTACAGCTTTAAGTCCCTCGGCATCCACATCACCGAGGATCTCACGTGGTTTGTACATACTGGCTGTGTGGTGAGCAAGGTACAGCAGCGCCTCTTTCACCTCAGATGGCTGAAGAATTTTGGTATGGCCCCCCAAATTCTAGGAATTTTCTACAGGGGCACAATTGAGAACATCCTGACTAGCTGCGTCACTACCTGGTATGGGAACTGTACCTCCCTCAATCGCAGGACTCTGCAGAGAGTGGTGCGGACAGCCCAGTGCATCTGTAGGTGTGAATTTCCCATTATTCAGGACATTTACAAAGACAGCTATGTAAAAAGGGCCTGAAGGATCATTGGGGACCCAAGACACCCCAACCTCAAACTGTTCCAGCTGCTACCATCTGGGAAACAGTACCGCAGCATTGACAGAACCAACAGGCTCCGGGACAGCTTTTTCCACCAGACCATCAGATTGCTTAATTCATGTTAACACAACTGTATTTCTATGTTATATTGACTATCCATAATATTTATTATAAATTACTATAATTGCACATTGCACTTTTGAACTGTGACATAATGTAAAGATTTTTACTCATGCTTATGAAGGATGTAAGTAATAGTCAATTCAATTCACTAATTGCACTGACATGCTGGACACTGGACATATCCTCTGAAATGATAACACAGAGGAATTTAAAGTTGTTGACCCTCTCCAGTTCTGATCTTCTAATGAGGACTGGCTCAAGGATCTCTGGACTCCACCTCCTGAAGTCTACAATCAACTGCTTGGTCTTGCTGACGTCGAATGGGAGGCTGTCCTTTTGGCACCACTCCGCCTGGTGTTTCAATCCCCCTCCTAAATGCTGATTTGTCACCACCATTTGTTCAGCCAGTGACTGGTGTCATCAGCAAAGTTAAATATGGCATTGGAGATACGCTTAGCCTCACATTCATAGGTATAAAGCGAGCAGTCAGGGAGTTAAACACACAGCCATGCAGTGCATCTGTGCTGATGGGGATTGTGGAGGAGATGCTGTTGCCAATCCAAACTGAGTGGGGTTTGCAAGAGAAGAAACTGAGCATCCAATTGCACAAGGTGGTATTGCCACCAAAGTCTTGAAGCTTACTGATTAATTTTGACGGGATGATAGTATAGAATGCCAAGCTGTAGTCAACGAAGAGCACCAAATGTCTGCATCTTCACTGTCCAGATGTTGTAGGGTTGAGTGAAGAACCAATGAAATAGTATCTGCTGTTGACCTGTTGTGATAGTTGGCAAATTGGAGCAGATCCAAGTTGTTTCTCAGGCAGGAGTTGATATGTTTCATCACTAACCTCTCAAAGCACTTCATCACTGTGTATCTAAGTGTTACTGGCCGATAGTCATTGAGACAAGATACCATGTTCTTGTTAGGCAAGGGTGTAATTGAAACCTGCTGAAACAGGTTGTTACCTCAGACTGTTGAAGCGAGAGGTTAAATATTTTGGTGAACGGTCCAGCCAGCTGATCAGCACAGTTCTTTAGTACTCAGCCAGATACCCCAGCTGAGCTGGGTGATTTCCATGGGTTCATCCTTCCGAAGAGCACTTTCACGTCAGCCTCAGAGACGGAATTCACAGGGTCATTGGGTGTTTATGAGTTCCTCCATATTTTGAGGGGAAAAGCAAGTGCAAAAGGCATTGAACTCATCTGAGAGCGAAGCCTTGTTTTCACCAATGTCACTTGGTTTCACTTTGTAAGAAATGATGGCACTCAAGCCTTGCCAATGTTGTCAGATCCTTCAGTGAGTCAAGTTTGGTCTGGAGTTGCCACTTCAGATGTGAGATGTCTTTCTGGAGATCGTACCTGGACCTCTTGTTTATTACTTGGCCACTAGACCTGGAAGTCACTGTTCTGGCCCTTAGCAGACTGTGGATCTCATGATTCATCCAGGACTTCTGGATGGGGAAGACTGAATGATATGCTTGAATACAACTGTTTTTATAAAGTCCATGACAACCATGGTGTGTTTGCGCAGATTCTATGAATCTTAAACACGGTCCAATCTACCAACTTGAAGCAATCTCGTAGTGACTCCTCTGCCTCCTGTGACCACCTCTTTGTTGTGTTTATCTCTTGAGCCTTCCTCTTTAGCTTCTGCCTGTGTGCAGGTAGGAAGAGAACAGCAAGTGATCAACTTTCCTGAAAGCAGTCTAGGCATTGCCGGCTGGTGGCGTAGTGGCATCAGCCTGGATTTTGGGGCGGAAGGCTTCGAGTTCAAATCCAGCCAGCTCCCGTGCACGCTTTCCATCCGTGCTGGGTTGAGCGTCAAGCTAAAAAGGAAATTTCCTGCTACAGAATCATCAACAGCAAAAATGTTGATGGTCTATGCTCTCTCTCTCTCTCGTGAGTTCTCTTCTTTCTTCAGTCTAGGCATGGAATGGGAGGCATTCCTAATTGAAGTATAACAGTGGTCATTCTTGGAACTACATGAGATATGCTGATGATAATTCGGCCAAGATTTCTTCAAACAAGTTCATTCAAGTTCTAAGCATTGATTTGAAAGGTATCAGGGTTGGCTGCTTCTTGTTTGCTGATGGGGGCACTTGATGCCTTGTGTTCCTGCCTTGTGTTAAAGTTGGCCTTTGGCAGTGTATTAACTGCAGTCAGGATCATGGAGGAGAACTCTCTTGGTAAGTAGAATGGTTGCCACTTAATCATTAGATGTTCTGGGTCAGGGGAACGTGACAAGACCGCTCTGTCCAAACACCACCAAGAGTTTGTCATGAAACACAAATCCCACCTTTTGCCTTTTCTGAACCAGCAGCCCAGTCCATCCTGTGTATTGAGAAGCCCTCGGGTCTTACAATGTATATAGCATGTCTGGAGTGAGTCATGTCTCCATGAAACAGAGAACACATTTCTCTCTGGAACAGCAATCTTGCCCTTAGGTACTCAGTCTTGTTCTCCAACGACTGTACATTTGCTAACAAGATGCTGGGCAGAGGAAATCTCACACCTGATTAAATTGGCCCTCCAGCTTGTTCTGGTATTTTCTCTCAGCATCCCTCATAGCTGTATGGAGTTCATACTCGGTCTACTGGTACAGTGCGGGTTTATCCAACCTGAAAGTCTCATTCCTTTTCTTCTAGAATTTTAACAAAGACGAAGGTCTCGCTCTGAGTAAGAGCTGGAGTTTGATGGTAAACAAGGTTGGAGAACGGAAACCTGATTGGATGAGGACTAACTCATCAGGAGGGACAGACTGTGGGGTTATAAATACCACTGGACTAGGCATGCCCAGGCATCATCCCTGAAGAAGATGGCAGAGCTAGTCATCGAAACATTGGTTATAATCCACATCTATACTTAGCTGGAAACTTGAGAAGAGTTTATTTGTCACTTTGTTCAAGATCCTGATGGTTGAAGGGTAATGACTGATCCTGAACCTTCTGAAGTTCCTGAAGGCACTTGTACCTTCTTCCTGATGTCCTGGGTGGTGGGAATCCCTGATGATGGATGCTGCTTTCCTGCCACAGCGTTTCATTTAGATCTGTCAAATGGTTACGAGGTTTACCTATGCCAAGAGATCTGATTTACTGAGACATGGTCTTGGGGTGGAATGATAGTCATTTCTTATCAATGTATAACAGTGGTTCAGTATGTTGGGAACTCTGATGCTACGGGTTATATGCTGATAGCATTTGGGCAGGATTTTCTGGCTGAAATCTCGGACTATGATTTGAAATGCTTTGGGATAGATTGTTTCTTGTCTGGAGAAAGCATCATGTGGTATCACAAGCATTTGATTATAGTTGGCCGCTGGTGGTATGTTATCTCCTGTCAGGATTATGGAGAACTTCCTAGGTAAATAGAACAGATGGTATTTGACTGTTAGTGTATTCCAAGTCAGGCGAACATGAGTTCAACAAGAGTTTATCATTCAACACACACCTCCTACTTTTGCCTTTTCTGAATCAGCTGTTTGGTCCATTCTGTAAATCGAGAAGCCTTCAGGTTTGATCGCTGTATCTGGCATGCTGTGAGAAAGCCATGATTTGCTCAAACATAGAACAGAAAAGGCCCTCATTTCTATTCCGTTCAGCAAGAGCCCTCAAGTACTAAATTTTGTTCTCCAGTGACTGCACATTTGCCAACAAGATGCTAGGTAGAGGGGGAATTCATTTCTCTGTGTTTCAGCCTGGCTTGGAGTTCATGCCCCCGCCACGCATCTGCCACACTTTCGGCCAAGGCGATGAAGGTACCATGATTGATTGGTTCACTGGGTGCTTTAGTCAATAGACAATAGGTGCAGAAGTAGACCATTCGGACCTTCGAGTCTGCACTGCCATTTTGAGATCATGCCTGATCAACTACTATCAATACCCGGTTCCTGCCTTGTCCCCGTATCCCTTGATTCCCCATCCACAAGATAACTATCTAGCTCCTTCTTGAAAGCATCCAGAGAATTGGCCTCCACTACCTTCCGAGGCAGTGCATTACAGACCCCCACAACTCTCTGGGAGAAGAAGTTTTTCCGTAACTCTGTCCTAAATGACGTACCCCTTATTCTCAAACCATGCCCTCTGGTACTGGACTCTCCCAGCATCTGGAACATATTTCCTGCCTCTATCTTGTCCAATCCCTTAATAATCTTATATGTTTCAATCAGATCCCCTCTCAATCTCCTTAATTCCAGTGTGTACAAGCCCAGTCTCTCTAACCTCTCTGCATAAGACAGTTCATACATCCCAGGAATTAACCTCGTGAATCTACGCTGCACTTCCTCTACAGCCAGGATGTCCTTCCTTAACCCTGGAGACCAAAACTCTACACAATACTCCAGGTGTGGTCTCACCAGGGCTCTGTACAAATGCAAGAGGATTTCCTTGCTCTTGTACTCAATTCCCTTTGTAATAAAGGCCAACATTCCATTAGCCTTCCTCACTGCCTGCAGCACTTGCTCATTCACCTTCAGTGTCTGATGAACAAGGACTCCTAGATCTCTTTGTATTTCTCCCTTACCAAACTCTACACTATTCAGATAATAATCTGCCTTCCTGTTCTTACTTCCAAAGTGGATAACCTCACACTTATTCACATTAGTTATCTGCCAAGTATCTGCCCACTCACCCAGCCTGTCCAAGTCACCCTGAACTCTCCTAACATCCTCATCACATGTCACACTGCCACCCATCTTTGTATCATCAGCAAATTTGCTGATGTTATTATTTTCAATGCCTTCATCCAAATCGTTGACGTAAATTGTAAACAGCTAACTTCCTGTTCTAACTTCCTGGTTACATCCTCGAAAAACTCCAACAGATTAGTCAAGCCTGATTTACCCTTGGTAAATCCATGCTGGCTCGGCCCAATCCCATCACTGCTATCTAGATATGTCACTATTTCATCCTTAATAATGGACTCTAGCATCTCCCCCACCACTGATGTCAGGCTGACAGGTCGATAGTTCTCCGTTTTCTCCCTCCCTCCTTCCTGAGATATGAGAATCATAAAGTTGATTTAAAAATCTATTGCTTAGAGGGATATGCTGCAAATTGCAGTTACAGTCATTCAAAAGGGGTATATACAAAAGAGAATCTGGAACAATTGTCTGCAGCCCACAGAACATCACAGGAGATCACCATCGCCATCTTGCTAAGGGGATTCTTAGTGCAATATAGGGGAATTTGGCTTTGCACTGTCAGATTTTGCAACTTAAAGTTAGGTGATTTATGTAAAGCCTTGACAAATTAAGTAGATACAGTGATCTTGATTGTAGGAAGGAGGGATAGTGGTAAAAGTGTAATTAGCTGATAGGACGCTTATAATACAGGGATCAGTGCTGGGAAATTTATTGCTTGTAATATATACTCAGTAGCCACTATATTCCTATGGAAGTGGAACTCAGTGTGGTCTTTTGCTGCTGCAGCCCATCTACTTCAAGGTTTGGCACGTTGTGTGTTCAAAGGTGTTCTTTTGCACAATATTGTTGTAACACGTGATTATTTGATTTACTGTTCCCTTCCTGTCAACTTGAACAAATCTGTCCATTCTCCTCCGACCCCTCTCATTAACCAGGCATTTTTGCCCACAGAACTGCCTCTCACTGGATTTTTTGTTTGTCTTTGCACCATTCTCTGTAATCTCCCAGGTAAAAATCCCAGGTGATCAGCAGTTTCTGAGATACTCAAACCACCCCATCAAGCACATCAGTCATTTCATAGTCAGAGTCACTTAGATCACATCTCTTCCCCATCCTGGAAGTTTGGTCTGAACAACAACTGACCCTCTTGACCATGACTGTGAGACACCAACCATCTTAGCAGAACATGCAATCCTTTCAGGACAATTGTAGGCAAATGCCATTTAATACTGTTATAGACAGTGATTCAGCTGGTGAGGACACTCAATAGTGCTCCTGCAAAATTCGGTCACAATGGTGGGGGGAGTTCAGTGGTGGGTGGTGTGGAGACTCACTCACCTCAATCTCCTCAGGAAGTAAAGATGATTCTGGGTTTTTTTGACCAAAGAGGTGGTATTCAGGGATTCAGGGACCAGGAGAGATTGTCCACCTGGGGTCTCCCAGAAGTGTTTGCAAAGTGAGAACAAAATGACATGCAGATCTGTGCTGTACATTCCCAAATCAGGCATTATGCAACATAGTACTGAACATAATGTGAGGACAGTGCTGCTCTGATTGGCAAGTGGGAAAGCACAGATTGTTAAGAACTGCAGAGTAATTGGAAGGATCCTTAGCTGGGTTGATTGAGTATTGTATAGAGCTCTGGTCATCAAACTACAGGAATGATAAGTGTCATCATAAGAAGGTGAAGGAAAGTAAATATTCTCGGATATTTCGCACCAGAATATAGATTCCCAGGAGAGACTTTCTAGAGTGTATGATAATCATTAAGTGACAGATGGTCCAACTCTTTTCCAAGTTCAAGTGAGTCTAAAAGTAAGATGAATGAGCTGAAATTTAAAGATGTGATAACCAAGCAGATTCAGAGCACTGGACCAGTTCTCTAACTGTGGATTGTGTTTTTTCTTTCCTTACAGTGGGTTGCAACAACGCAGATTTTACAGCTCAGTAACTAAACAGTAAGCATCCTGAGAGACATTCAGCTTTTGAATCCTTTCCCATTTAACCAACGTTTGACCAATACTGATGCTCGTTCAGGGAACCTGGCAATTATTAACTGCTTTCCTCGGCTACATGTTTTCCCAAAGTAATTCTGGATGAAATACAATGCAAGTGATTCCAATTGTGGGTGCAAGGTGAGGGAGAGGGTCTGCAGAATGATGTACACTAAGTTCCCACATCAGACATCATGGTACATGCTCCAGACACAGCGTGATCCAGTGGTGCTCTGGTTGGCAGATGGGATCCTACAAACTGATCACCAGCTGTGACCATGTGTGTGAGGTGACTGAATCTTTCCCATGATGCACCATGTCCTCAGTGCTTTCCTCCACCACTGATCCCATAGTGATCACCTCTCACTGTCACTCACCGTGACCAAGGATGACTGCACAGACCCAGCAAACACTGGGCCTCCATCCTTCTCCTCAACTCATTAAGCAGGGTGTCCAGATCCACACCAAAAACCACAATGCTGCAAATCTGAAGTGAAAACACAAACGCTGGGAATGATTGGTGGGAGGAGGGAACCATGTGAAATGAGACACAAAGTTAGTGTATTTGCTCAGTCATCTTCTTCAGAGCTGGAGAAGTGAACAGAATTGAATTTGTATGTTATCACAAGTGGACGTCTACAGTTTATTTCCAACCTAAGGTGCTCTTAATGGAATAGTTTCCAAGGCCGTTTAACACTTAACCACGTTGTTTCAGATCATGCAGAGACACAACTGCAGCATGATGGGAGATTTCCACCCCAAAACAAATGTTTTTTTTCTAAATCTTTATTATTATTATTATATTCAAAAATAGCACAAGTACATCAAAGTAACAACACCTACAATGCCTTAAAGAAGAAATTATCCTAAAGATTGAAAGTTTTTGTGAATAAAAAATACCCCTACTAAGCAAGAAAAGTGAGAAAAAATCCCATTGGGGGTACAACCCCGGAGCCATATGTCATACAAAAAGCTTCTAAAAATAAGCATCAAACTGCCAAAAAGGAAAAAAGATATATCAAAAAAATTTACATTTAGATTGTGGAGGAAATCTATCAGTTAACTGAAATGATAATAATGTGCAAATGAGCCCCATCTCTTCTCAAAATCAAATAAAGGTTCAAAGGTTCGACTTCTAATTTTCTCCAAGCTGAGACACAGCATCACTTGAGAGAACCATTGTGACAAAGTAAGAGCTGATATATCCTTCCATTTCAACAAGATGGCCTCCTAGCTATAAGTGTAACAAACGCAATAACATGTTGGTCAGACACAGAAATAAGGATATTTTGAGGAATTATTCCAAAAAGCACAGTCAACTTATTTAGGTTGTAAGTTGATTCTGAGTGTTTTAGAAATTATCAAAAGACTGACTTCCAGAACAGTTTTAATATAGAACATGACCAGAACATATGTGTCACTGTAGCTATCTCAGTTTTACAGCTATCACAATACTTGTCAACATTGGGAAATATTTTAGAAAGTCTCTCCTTTGTCAAATGGTAATGATGTACAATTTTAAATTGGATCAGTGAATGACTAGCACAGATTGAAGAAGAGTTAACCAGCTTCAGAATTTGCATCCAATCCTCCCATATAAAAGTCCAATTGAGTTCCTTCTCCCAATCCTGTTTAATCTTAAGTAAAGGACGCTTCTCCCATTGTAATAATAAATTATAAATTCCTCCAATAGAATCTCACATCGGGGGGGGGGGGGGGTTCATATTCATAATAATATCTAACAAGTCTGCCTCCAATATGCAAGGAAAATTACAAATATTTTTGTAAAAACTGTCTAACTTGAAGATATTGTAAAAAGTGTGAATATGAGAGAGAATACTTATCGACTAATTGTTCAAAAGACATCAATCCACCTTCTTTAAATAAATCCAAAAAAGAATTAATACCTTTATTTTTCCAAAGTAACAAAATTGGATCACTCCAAGAAGGTTTAAAAAAGTAATTACAGTAAATTATGCTACAAAGTTTAAATTTTTTAAGATAAAAAAATTGTGGAAGTGGAGCCAAATTTGTAAAGAATGCTTAACCACAGGATATAGGTTTAAATTAGCAACTTTAGCTAATTGTATAGGTAGAGCAACTCCTAATAACAAAGTTAAATAAAACTGTTTCACAGCTCTCAGTTCCAGGTCTACCCAAATCGGCCGATCATTCCTATCACCCCAATATAACCAAAAGGACATATACCACAAGTTAGCAGCCCAATAATACATTCTTAGACCAAAGCCTGACCTCCATCCTTTTTCAACTTTTGCAAATGACATTTACCAATTCTTGGTCTTTTATTATCCCAAATAAAAGATAGAATAATAGAATCAATCCGGTCAAAAAACTTCTTAGTCAAAAAAATATTCTGAAATAAATGTAAAAATTTTGGTAAAATTATCATTTTAGCTACATGAATACAACCAACAAGTGAACATGTAAGTAGGCTCCATCTATTAAATGAATACTTCAGAGTCCACAAAAGGAGGAAAATTGGCTATATAAAGATCCTTATATATTTTTAGTAATTATAACACCTAAATATCTATAAGAATCCGTAACTTTAAAAAGAATATTATCATATATAGAGACAGATTCATTTAAAGGAAGTAATTCACTTTTACTAAAATTTATTTTATATCCTGAAAAGTCTCCAAATTTGTCAAATAATTTTAGCAAAACAGGAATAGATTCTTCAGGCTTAGATATATATACACCAATAAATCATCAGTGTAAAGAGAGATTTTGTGCATGATCTCATCCACAAAAATCCCATGAATATTTTTGGCTTCACGAAGAGCAATAGCAAGGGGTTCTAATATTAACTAAGGACTTAATAGACAACATTGCCTTGTCCCCTGTGATAACTGAAAAAAGGAGACCCACAGTTATTAGTGACAACAGTAACAATAAGAGATTTATATATTATTTTAATCCAATTATTAAAATTAATACCAAAACCAAATTTTCTATAAATCATTAAAATATTTCCATTCGACTCGATCAAATGCTTTTTCAGCATCCAAAGATAGAACGCATTGTGGAGTTTTAGAAGAAGGCAAATATATAATGTTAAATAATCTCCGAACATTTGAAAAATAACGACCCTTTATAAAGCCTGTTTGATCTTTAAAGATGATTTTACCCAAAAAACCTCTCCAACCGATTGGCCATTATCTTTGAGAGAATCTTAGCATCAACATTCAATAATGAAATAGGTCTGTATGAGGCACAATCAGTAGGATCTTTATCCTTTTTGAGGATTAAACAAATAGAAGCCTCATAAAAAGTAGAGGGTAAATCACTTTTCACAAAAGAATCTTTAAACATCTCCAACAGATATGGAGAAAGCAATTCTCCAAATTCTTCATAAAATTCTACAGGTACAGGATAACCATCAAGTCCCAGGGCCTTACCAGATTGCATTGAAAAAATAGCTATGAATTTTTGATTCAGTAATTTGGGCATCAAGAGTTTTTTGATCCTCAGCAGAAATTTTAGGAAAACAATCTTTTGTAAAAAAGCATTCATTTCAGAAGAGTCTACTGGACGTTGAGATTTATAAAGTTCAGTATAAAAATTCTGAAAAATCTTATTAATTGCTTCATATTCCCGAGCCAGGGTACCATCCTTTCTACAAATTTTCAAAATTTGCCTTTTGGTTCCAGCAGATTTTAATTGAGATGCAAGTAATTTATTATTTTTATCTTCAAACATATAAACTTGGCTCTTTAACATAAGTAGATAACCTTCAATTGAATGAGTTAACAATAGGTTATATTGTTATATAATGATTGAGGTTCCACCCTTTTTTAAAGGAGTCAATATTAGGGGAAGTCACAGACATTATCTAAATCTTTAACATGTTTTGAAATTTTATCTAATTCTGCTTTAGTCCGTTTTATACGTTAAGCTGAATGACCACGTAAAAATGCATTGAATGTATCCTATATAATTAATTTAGACATACCTCCTATAAAAGAAAATAAAAGAAAAAAATCTTTTATCTGGCTTTCAATAAAACTGAAACAATCGGAGTGCGACGGGGACGTGGCAGGAAAAGGAACCCAAGTGCAAGACTCCGACGCGGAGGCAAGATCAGGAGGCATAATCTCTGTAGCGGGTGTAGAATCGGGACCAGGCAGGGGTAGGACCTCGGAGATGTGGTTTACAATGAGAAACGGGGTTGACAATATGTATGTATGTATGTATGTATGTATGTATGTATGTGTGTGTGTGTGTGTGTGTGTGTGTGTGTGTGTGTGTGTGTGTATGTGTGCGTGTATGTATGTATGTATGTATGTATGTATGTGTGTGTGTATGTATGTATATATATCTCCCCCTCTCTCTCACGGGCTGACCGGAGCTGTTGGAGTCTTATCCTCTGGTGGCTAATGGAAACCAGGTGCTGGTGATTGAGAGGAATTGGGAAAGATTGGGAATCAAGTGTGGGGATTAAGGACCAATTAGGGAGGAAAGGGAAAAGGTGGGAAATACCAGCCAGGACCATGACACGGAGTTTTGCAATAAAGTCTGAGACATGCGCCATGGTAGATGGGCAAAAATGACATCGTCAAATCCAAAGGACAAACTCAAAGGCGCATGATCAGATATAGCAATAGCGTCATATTCACAGTTTTTAACATTAGGCAAAAGGCGGGGATCAATTATAATATAATCAATCCTCGACTATTTTTTATAAACATGTGAAAAAAAGGAATATTCTCTGTTAAGGGGTGTAAATGCCTCCATAATTCGATCAACCCAAAATTGGTCATAAAGGAGTTAATAACTGTCGCAGAATGATTTGGAAGTTGCTGATTAGTTGAGCTCTTGTCAATCATAGGATTTAAACAACAGTTAAAATCCCCACCCATTATCAACATATACTCATTTAAATCTGGCAGTAAAGCAAATACTTTTTTTAAAAAAAGGATCATCTAAATTAGGACCATACAAATTAACAAAAACAACCTTTCTATTACAAATCACTCCATTAACATCTACCATTAGAATCTAATTCAATATCCTCCAGTAAACATATTAGATTTAATAAAGATAGACACGCCCTTAGTTTTACTCTGAGAAGTAGCATGGTGCTGTATTCCATCCCACCAGCGAAAAAACCTATTTTGATCTCCTGCCCTGATATGCGTCTCCTGAGCAAAAATTATATCAGGTTGGAATCAATTAATAATTTTAAAAGTCTTTTTTCGTTTGATACAATGATTCCAACCATGTACATTCCAACTTATTACATTAATCTATTTGACTGCCATACTTTTATTCCAATTTACTTTATACATGTGCAGAACACATACCAATGCGGGATTATCAAAGATGACGGTGATGAAGAATACAGTCAGAAAAGAAAGCACGCATGCTCCAGAACTACTCAATGGGAAAAAACTCCTAACTCTAAACCCACCCACCCTCCCAAAAGCCCAAAAAAAAGGCAAGTGAACTAAGATAGATACAAAGATATGGGCCGCTCTGTCGGTCTCGTCTCTCCCTCCCCCCAGCCAGTTCACAAAAAAATAAAATGACCTTGCAAGAAAGACAGTAACGTCTCAACAAAGGAGAGTGTTTACATTCCATCATGTATTAAATAGTAAAATAACCAAAATAATATAATCTCTCAGAGAGAAACCAGCGCCATCTTAAGTTTAGCTTTAAATCCCTAAGAAAACTTTAAATTCTGTTACAGGACGCTATAATAAAACAGATAAAGAAAGGTTAATAGTATATTTAAATGAAATAATTTATCAAAAATATTAATTAGTAATATCATAGTATCTAAACCCTCCCAGATATATATATAAATAAACCCTATTAATAGGAAAAAAAACTACCAATTAGTAAGTTAAGAAACAACAAAAAAAAATCAAACTAAGTAGTAGATATAAGGTTAATGTTATTGCCCAGTCATAGCTGGAGAAGTGAACAGAATTGAATTTGGATGTTATCACAAGAGGACGTCTACACTTTATTTCCAGCCTAAAATGCTCTCAATGGAATAGTTTCCAAGGCAGTTTAACACTTAACCACATTGTTTCAGATCATGCAGAGACACAACTGCAGCATGATGGGAGATTTCCACCCATGAACAATGTTGGCCAACAACACAGTCTTTTATGTTTGTGCTATTGTCAAGTTTGGAAGCCTGTTTTCTGTTTTAGATCAAATTATGTTATTTTGGTTATAAAACAGTGTGCATTGTTAACAAGGAAGCTCACACGGTAAGTAGTTTATATGATATTAATAAATACAACAAGAATGAGTGTAAAACAGCAGAATGGTGTTAAAATGAGAGTGAAATCTGAGGAAGTTCAGAAGAAAATACTAAAGTGAGAATAACCAAGGGAGGTCAAGATAGGACTGAGAATGGGGCAGCACGTCGGGGAAGAGATGTGGAAGAGGTGATCGATTCAAAAGTTTGTTAGTAGTGGGGAAGAATTTCTTCTTAAGTCTGGACAACCAGGCTTTCAAGCTCCTGTATCTTCTCTCAGAGGGTAGAATAGAGACAATGTAATGGCCAGGGATGCAGTTGTCTTTGCAGATACTACGAGCCTTCCCAAAGCAGCACAGCATGAAGATGCACTGCATGGAAGGACCTGATGTATCTGCGATTGTCTGACCTGTGTTTAGAACATTAGAACAGAAGAAATAGAAGCAGGAATAGGCCACCCGTCCCACTGAGTCTGTGCCGCTATTGAATAAGATCATGGCTGATATGTCTGTAAACTCAGCTCCATCTACCTGCCTTTTCCCCTACTATGTAAAAATCTATCTCCCTGTATCTTAAATATATTTAGTGAAGAAGCCACAGCTGCTTCCCTGGCCAGAGAATTACACAGACTCACCACTCTGGGAAAAACAGTTTCTCCTCATCTCCGTCCTAAATCTTCTCCCCTGAAACTTGAGGCATTGTCCCCTAGTTCTAGTCTCACCTACCAATGGAAACAACTTTCCTACTTCTATCTTATCTATCCCTTGCAAAATTTATATGTTTCAATAAGATCCCCTCTCATTCTTCTGAATTCCTGAGAGTATACTGACAGTTGACTGAGTCTCTCCTCATAGTTTAACCCCTTCGTCTCTGGAATCAACCTGGTGAACCTCCTCTGTACTGCCTCCAAAACCAATGTATCCTTCCTCAAGTACGGAGACTAGAGCTACACACAGTACTCCATGTGTGGCCGCACCAGTACCGTGTATAGTTGCAGCATGACCTCCCTGCTCTTGAATTCAATCCCTCTAACAACGAAGGCCAACAATGAAGAGGTCCTTCTGCATTTGTACAGGGCCCTGCTGAGACCACATCGGGAGTATTGTGTTCAGTTTTGATCTCCAAATTTGGGGAAAGACGTTCTTGTTATTGAGGGAGAGCAGCGTAGATTCACGAGGATGATTACCAGGTTGGCGGGACTATCATATGTTGACATTGATTTGGGCATGTATTAGTTAATGAACATTCGGAAAACACAGAACATTAGGAACTGCAGAGTAATTGGAAGGATCCTTAGGTGGGATGATTGAGTATTGTATAGAGCTCTGGTCATCAAACTACAGGAATGATAAGTGTTGTCGTAAGAAAGTGAAGGAAAGTAGATATTCTCGGCTATTACGCACCAGAATATAGATTCCCAGGAGAGACTTGCTCGAGTGTTTGATAATCATTAAGTGACAAATGGTCCAACTCTTTTCCAAGTTCAAGTGAGTCTAAAAGAAAGATGAATGAGCTGAAATTTAAAGATGTGATAACCAAGCAGATTCAGAGCACTGGACCAGTTCTCTAACAGTGGATTGTGTTTTTTCTTTCCTTACAGCGTGTTGCAACAACGGACATTGTAAAGGTCAGTAACTAAACAGTAAGCATCCTGAGAGATATTCAGCTTTTGAATCCTTTCCCATTTAACCAACGTCTGACCAATACTGATGCTCGTTCAGGGAACCTGGCAATTATTAACTTCTTTCCTCAGCTACATGTTTCCCAAAGTCAATCCAGATGAAATACAATGCAAGTGATTCAAATTTTGGGTGCGGGGTTGGGGAGGGGGTCTGCAGAATGATGTATAGTAAGTTCCCACCTCGGGCATCATGGTGCATGGTCCAGACACAGTGTGAGGCCAGTGGTGCTCTGGTTGGCAGGTGGGATCCTACAAACTGCTCACCAGCTGTGACCATGTGTGTGAGGTGACAGAATCTTACCCATGATGCACCATGTCCTCGGTGCTTCACCCCAACACTGATCCCATAGTGATCACCTCTCACTGTCTCTCAACGTGACCAAGGATGACTGCACACACCCAGCAAACACTGGGCCTCCATCCTTCTCCTCAACTCATTAAGCAGTGTGTCCAGATCCACACCAAAAACCACAAAGCTGCAAATCTGAAGTTAAAACACAAACGCTGGGAATGATTGTTGGGAGGAGGGAAGCATGTGAAATGAGACACAAGGTTAATGTTTTTGCTCAGTCATCTTCTTCAGAGCTGGAGAAGTGAACAGAATTGAATTTGGATGTTATCACAAGAGGACGTCTACACTTTATTTCCATCTTAAAGTGCTCTCAAAGGAATAGTTTCCAATGCAGTTTAACACTTAACCACGTTGTTTCAGATCATGCAGAGACACAACTGCAGCATGATGGGAGATTTCCACCCATGAACAATGTTGGCCAACAACACAGTCTTTTATGTTTGTGCCATTGTCAAGTTTGGAAGCCTGTTTTCTGTTTTAGATCAAATTATGTTATTTTGGTTATAAAACAGTGTGCATTGGTAACAAGGAAGCTCACACGGTAAGTAGTTTATATGATATTAATAAATACAACAAGAATGAGTGTAAAACAGCAGAATGGTGTTAAAATGAGAGTGAAATCTGAGGAAGTTCAGAAGAAAATACTAAAGTGAGAATAACCAAGGGAGGTCAAGATAGGACTGAGAATGGGGCAGCACGTCGGGGAAGAGATGTGGAAGAGGTGATCGATTCAAAAGTTTGTTAGTAGTGGGGAAGAATTTCTTCTTAAGTCTGGACAACCAGGCTTTCAAGCTCCTGTATCTTCTCTCAGAGGGTAGAATAGAGACAATGTAATGGCCAGGGATGCAGTTGTCTTTGCAGATACTACGAGCCTTCCCAAAGCAGCACAGCATGAAGATGCACTGCATGGAAGGACCTGATGTATCTGCGATTGTCTGACCTGTGTTTAGAACATTAGAACAGAAGAAATAGAAGCAGGAATAGGCCACCCGTCCCACTGAGTCTGTGCCGCTATTGAATAAGATCATGGCTGATATGTCTGTAAACTCAGCTCCATCTACCTGCCTTTTCCCCTACTATGTAAAAATCTATCTCCCTGTATCTTAAATATATTTAGTGAAGAAGCCACAGCTGCTTCCCTGGCCAGAGAATTACACAGACTCACCACTCTGGGAAAAACAGTTTCTCCTCATCTCCGTCCTAAATCTTCTCCCCTGAAACTTGAGGCATTGTCCCCTAGTTCTAGTCTCACCTACCAATGGAAACAACTTTCCTACTTCTATCTTATCTATCCCTTGCAAAATTTATATGTTTCAATAAGATCCCCTCTCATTCTTCTGAATTCCTGAGAGTATACTGACAGTTGACTGAGTCTCTCCTCATAGTTTAACCCCTTCGTCTCTGGAATCAACCTGGTGAACCTCCTCTGTACTGCCTCCAAAACCAATGTATCCTTCCTCAAGTACGGAGACTAGAACTACACACAGTACTCCATGTGTGGCCGCACCAGTACCGTGTATAGTTGCAGCATGACCTCCCTGCTCTTGAATTCAATCCCTCTAACAACGAAGGCCAACAATGAAGAGGTCCTTCTGCATTTGTACAGGGCCCTGCTGAGACCACATCGGGAGTATTGTGTTCAGTTTTGATCTCCAAATTTGGGGAAAGACGTTCTTGTTATTGAGGGAGAGCAGCGTAGATTCACGAGGATGATTACCAGGTTGGCGGGACTATCATATGTTGACATTGATTTGGGCATGTATTAGTTAATGAACATTCGGAAAACACAGAACATTAGGAACTGCAGAGTAATTGGAAGGATCCTTAGGTGGGATGATTGAGTATTGTATAGAGCTCTGGTCATCAAACTACAGGAATGATAAGTGTTGTCGTAAGAAAGTGAAGGAAAGTAGATATTCTCGGCTATTTCACACAAGAATGTAGATTCCCAGGAGTGACTTTATAGTGTGTTTGATAATTGTGTTAATATTCGAGGATTGATTATATTATAATTTATCCCCGCCTTTAGCCTAATGTTAAAAACTGTGAATATGACGCTATTACTATATCTGATCATGCAGATATATTGAGTTTGTCCTTTGAATTTGACAATGTCATTTTTGTCTGTCCACCATGGCGCATGTCTCAGACCTTATTGCAAAACTCTGATTTTAGCAGTTTTATTGAAAGCCAGATAAAAGATTTTTTTTTCTTTTTAATGATATAGGAGGTATGTCCAACTTAATTATATGGGATACATTCAAAGCATTTTTACGTGGTCAGATTATTTCTTATTCAGCCAAACTCAAAAAAAGACAAAAGCACAATTAGATAAAATTTCAAAACAAATTAAAGATTTAGATGATGTCAATGCAACTTCCCCTAATATTGACTTATTTTAAAAAAGGGTGGAACTTCAATCACAATATAATCTATTATTAACTCATCCAATCAAAGGTTATCCACTTAAGTTAAAAAGCCAATTTTATATGTTTTGAGATAAAAATAATAAATTACTTGCATGTTAATTAAAATCGGCTGGAGCCAAAAGGCAAATTTTTAAAATTCATAAAAAGGATGGTACCTTGGCTCAGGAATATGAAGAAATCAATAAGATTTTCCAAGATTTTTATACTGAAGTTCATAATTCTCAATCTTCAGTAGATTCTTCTGAAATGAATGTTTTTAAAAAAAAGATTGTTTTCCCTAAAATTTCTGCTGAGGATCAAAAAACTCTTGATGCCTAAGTTACTGAATCCGAAATCCACAAAGCTATTTTTTCAATGCAATCTGGTAAGGCCCCGGGACTTGATGGTTATCCTGTAGAATTTTATAAAAAATTTGGAAAACTGCTCTCTCCATATATGTTGGTGATGTTTAAAGATTCTACTTTCTATGAAGATTATATTTCTTTAATCCTCAAAAAGGATAAAGATCCTACTGATTGTGCCTCATACAGACCTATTTTATTACTGAATGTTGATGCTAAGATTCTCTCAAAGATAATGGCCAATCAGATGGAGAGTTTTTTGGGTAAAATCATTTTTAAAGATCAAACAGGTTTCATAAAGGGTCGTTATCCTTTTTCAAATGTTCGGAGATTATTTAACATTATATATTTACCTTCTTCTAAAACTTCACAATGTGTTATATCTTTGGATGCTGAAAAAGCATTTGATTGAGTCGAATGGTATTATTTATTTAATGTTTTAGAGAAATTTGGTTTGCTATTAATTTTAATAATTGGATTAAAATGATATATAAAGCTCCTGTTGCTACTGTTGTCACCAATAACTGTAGGTCTCCCCTTTTTCAGCTATCATGGGGGACAAGACAAGGTTGTCCATTAAGTCCTTTGTTATCTAACAATATTAGAACCCCTTGCTATTGCTCTTCGTGAAGCCAAAAATATTCATGGGATTTTTGTGAATGAGACCATGCACAAGATTTCTCTTTATGCTGATGATTTATTGGTATATATATCTAAGCCTGAAGAATCTATTCCTGCTTTGCTGAAATTATTTGAAAAATTTGGAGATTTTTCAGGATATAAAATAAATTTTAGTAAAAGTGAATTACTTCCTTTAAATGAAAATTTCCCTATAAATGATAATATTCGTTTCAAAGTTACAGATTCTTTTAGATACTTAGGTGTCAGAATTACAAAAAAAAGGATCTTTATAAAGCTAATTTTCCTCCTTTAGTGGACTCTCTGAAGTATTCATATAGTAGGTGGAGCCCACTTACATTTTCACTTGTTGGTTGTATTCATATAGTTAAAATGATGATTTTACTGATATTTTTATATTTATTTCAGAATATTCCTGTTTTTTTGACTAAGAAGTTTTTTGATCCGATTGACTCTATTATTCTATATTTTATTTGGGATAATAAAAGACCAAGGATCAGTAAAAATCATTTACAAAAGTTGAAAAAGGACGGAGATCTCACTTTGCCAAATCTAAGAATGTATTATTGGGCTGTTAATTTGCGATATATGTCCTTTTGGTTATATTGGGGTGATAGGAATGACCGGCCAATCTGGGTAGACCTGGAACTGAAACAGTTTTATTTAACTTTGTTATTAGGAGTTGCTCTATCTATACAATTAGCTAAAGTTGCTCATTTAAATTTATATCCTGTGGTTAATCTCCAGTTCGACAATTTTTTTAATCTTAAAAAAGTTAAACTTTGTAGTATAATTTATCCTAATTACTTTTTTAAACCTTCCTGGAGTGATCCAATTTTTTTACTTTGGAAAAATAAAGTTATTAAGTCTTTTTTGGACTTATTTAAAGAAGGCAGATTGATGTCTTTTGAACAATTAGTCGATAAATATTCTCTTTCATATACACATGTTTTACAATATCTTCAAGTTAGACATTTTTTACAAAAATATTTAAGTAATTTTCCTTATATATTGGAGGCTGACTTGTTAGATACTATTATGAATATGAACCCCTTGATGAAAGGTTCTATTGGAAGAATTTATAATTTATTATTACAATAGGCATCCTTTACTTAAAATTGAACAGGATTGGGAGAAAGAGCTCAATTTGACTTTTATATGGGAGTATTGAACGCAGATTCTGAAGATGGTTAACTCTTCCTCAGTCTGTGCTAGTCATTCACTGATTCAATTTAAAATTGTACATTGTTACAATTGGACAAAAGAGAGACTTTCTAAAATATAAAAACTGAGATAGCTTCACTGACACGTATGTTCTGGTCATGTTCTTTATTAAAACCGTTCTGGAAGTCAGTCTTTTCGACAATTTCTAAAGCACTTAGAATCAATTTACATCCTAATAATTTGACTGTGCTTTTTGGAATAATTCCTCAAAAAATTCATGGTATTTCTCTGTCTGACCAACATGTTATTGCATTTGTTACATTGATAGCTAGGAAGGCCATTTTGTTGAAATAGAAGGATATATCAGCTCTTACTTTTTCACAATGGTTCTCTCAATTTGATGCTGTGTCTCAGCTTGGAGAAAATTAGAAGTCGAATCTTTGAACCTTTATTTGATTTTGAGAAGAGATGGGGCTCATTTACTCGTTATTATCATTTCAGTTAACTGACCGATTTCCTCCACGATCTAAGTGTAAATTTTGTTTCGATATTTTTTTTCTGTTTGATGTTTATTTTTAGATGCATGGCTCCGGGGTTGTGCCCCCAATAGGTTCTTTTTTTCTCACTTTTCTTGCTTAGTAGTGTTTTTATTTATTTACAAAAATTTTCAATCTTGAAGATAATTTTTTAAATTTGTAAGTGTTGTTACTTCAATGTACCTGTGTATTTTTGAATAATAATATTAATAATAAAAAGATTTGAAAAGAAAGAAAGGAAAATCGATGGCAGGTAGAAATTGATTTGGGCAAGTCTAAGTTAATGAACATTCGGAAAACACAGAACATTAGGAACTGCAGAGTAATTGGAAGGATCCTTAGGCGGGTTGATTGAGTATTGTATAGAGCTCTGGTCATCAAACTACAGGAATGCCGAGTGTCATCGTAAGAAAGTGAAGGAAATTAGATAGTCTCAGCTATTTCACACCAGAATATAGATTCCCATTTATAGTGTGTTTGATAATCATTAAGTGACAGATGGTCCAGGTCTTTTCCAAGTTCAAGTGAGTCTAAAAGTAAGATGAATGAGCTGAAATTTAAAGATGTGATGACCAAGCAGATTCAGAACACTGGATCAGCTCTCTAACAGTGGATTGTGTTTTTTCTTTCCTTACAGTGTGTTGCAACAACGAAGATTGTACAGGTCAGTAACTAAACAGTAAGCATCCTGAGAGACATTCAGCTTTTGAATCCTTTCCCATTTAACCAATGTCTGACCAATACTGATGCTCGTTCAGGGAACCTGGCAATTATTAACTTCTTTCCTCGGCTATGTGTTTTCCCAAAGTAGATCTGGATGAAATGCAATGCAAGTGAGTGCAGGGTGGGGGGAGGGTTTGCAGAATGATATATAGTCAGTGCCCACATCAGACATTATGGTGCATGGTCCAGTCACATCGTCAGGCCAGTGGTGCTCTGGTTGGCAGATGGGATCCTACAAACTGCTCACAGACTGTAACCATGTGTGTGAGGTGTCTGAATCTTACCCATGATGCACCATGTCCTCAGTGCTTTCCTCCACCACTGATCCCGTAGTGATCACCTCCCACTGTCTCTCAACGTGACCAAGGATGACTGCACAGACCCAGCAAACTCTGGGCCTCCATCCTTCTCCTCAACTCATTAAGCAGGGTGTCCAGATCCACACCAAAAACCACAAAGCTGCAAATCTGAAGTTGAAACACAAACGCTGGGAATGATTGTTGGGAGGAGGGAACCATGTGAAATGAGACACAAAGTTAATGTTTTTGCTAGTCATTTTCTTCAGAGCTGGAGAAGTGAACAGAATTGAATTTGTATGTTATCACAAGTGGACATCTACACTTTATTTCTAGCCTAAAGAGCTCTCAATAGAATAGTTTCCAATGCAGTTTAACACTTAACCACGTTGTTTCAGATCATGCAGAGACAAACTGCAGCATGATGGGAGATTTCCACCCATGAACAATGTTGGTCAACAACACAGTCTTTTATGTTTGTGCCATTGTCAAGTTTGGAAGCCTGTTTTCTGTTTTAGAGCAAATTATGTTATTTTGGTGTAAAACAGTGTGTATTATTAACATAGAAGCTCACACAGTAAATAGTTTGCATGATATTAATAAATACAGCAAGAATGAGTGTAAAACAGCAGAATGGTGTCAAAATGACAGTGAAATCTGAGGAAGTGCAGAAGAAAATACTAAAGTGAGAATAACCAAGGGAGGTCAAGTTAGGAATGAGAATGTGGTAGCATGTCGGGGAAGAGATGAGAAAGAGGTGATAGATTCAAACGTTTGTTAGCAATGGGGAGGAATTTGTTCTTAATTCTGGACAACCAGGCTTTCACGCTCCTGTATCTTCTCTCAGAGGGTAGAATAGAGACAATGTAATGGCCAGGGATGCAGGCGTCTTTGCAGATACTGCGAGCCTTCCCAAAGCAGCACAGCATGAAGATGACTGGGTGGAAGGTCCTGATGTACCTGCGATGGACTGGGCTGTGTTTAGAGCATAAGAGCATTAGAACATAAGAAATAGGAGCAGGAGTCGGCCATCCGGCCCATCGAGCCGGCCCCACCATTCAATAAGATCATGGCTGATCTGTCCGTAACTCAGCTCTATCTACCTTGCCTTTTCCCCATAACCCTTAATTCCCCTACTATGTAAAAATCTATCTAACTGTATCTCAAATATATTGAGTGAAGAAGCCTCAACTGCTTCCCTGGGCAGAGAATTCCACAGATTCACCACTCTCTGGGAAAAACAGTTTCTCCTCATCTCCGTGCAAAATCTTCTGCCCTCAACCTTGAGGCAATGTCCCCTAGTTCCAGTTTCACCTACCAATGGAAACAACTTTCCTACTTCTACCTCATCTACCCCTTTCAAAATTTATATGTTTCTATAAGATCCCCTCTCATTCTTCAGCAGTTTGAATGGGACATGACTGTGCAATCACGTGAAAGTCGGCCCGTGAGGCAGAGGGAGAGTTTAAAAAGCGAGCAGATTGAGAAGAGGCGCTCATTTCTTTGGCAATTTGAACGGGGCACGACTGCACAAGCGCGTGAAAGTCGGCCCGTGAGGCAACAGGAGAGTTTAAAAAGCGAGCAGATTAATGGAGTGGGCGTCGGAGGACCGGGAGACAGAGTAGTGGGAGACAGAGTAGGAAGGTTTTGGCTTGAGAGGCTTCGGTGAGCAAAGGCTGAGGACGAGCTTGCTCCCAGTGAGGTAAGGCCGGGTAAGCTCCTTTGATAACTCTAATTAGGTTAGGAGTAGGTAATGGAGGCAGCAGTTAGGGTAGTCAAGTGCTCCGTTTGCAGTATGTGGGAAGTCAGGGTGAGCACAATTGTCCCTGATGACTACAACTGTAAAGGTGCATCCAGTTGCAGCTCCTGACAAACCAAGTTAGGGAACTGGAGCTGGAGCTGGATGAACTTCAGATCATTCATGAGGCAGAGGAAGAAATAATCAGGAGTTACAGGGAGACAGTCACCACTAACAGTCAGGAGGCAGGTAGCTGGGTGACTGTCAGTAGAGGGAAGGGGAATAGATAGAATGAGCAGACAAGTTGCCCTGGTTGCGTCTCTGGCACCGAGACTGGACCCTCAGCTCAGAAGGGAAGGAGGGAAAGAGGAGAGCAGTAGTGATTGGGGATTCAATAGTGAGGAGGACAGATAGGAGGTTCTGGGGAAGAGATCGAGAATCCCGGATGGTCTGTTGCCTCCCTGGTGCCAGGGTCCACGATATCTCGGATCGAGTTCTCCGTATTCTCAAGAGGGAGGGTGAACAGCTAGATGCCGTGGTCCATGTCGGGACCAATGACATGGATAGGAAGAAGGAGGAGATCCAGCAAAGAGAATTTAGGGAGTTGCAAAGTTGAAGGACAGCACCTTGCAATCCAGGGTTACAATCGCAGGATTGTTACCCGTGCCATGTGCTAGTGAGGCTAGAAATAGGAAGATAATGCAGCTAAATACTTGTCTAAGGAGCTGGTGCAGTTGGTGCTATCTCTTTTTATATTTTGTGTTAATTTACTTTCATACTCTATCTTCCCTTTCCTTATTTCTTGATTAGTTGTTCTTTGTTGCTTTTAAAGTTTTCCCAATCCTGCAGTCTCCCACTACTCTTTCCGACTTTGTACATGAGCTTTTAATTTGATACTATCTTTTATTTCCTTACTTATCCAAGGCTGGCTCTCCCCACACTTACTGTCCTTACTCTTGACTGGAATATACTTTTTTCAAGCAATGTGAAAAATTTCTTTGAAACTATTCCACTGTTCCTCAACTGTCCAACCAAGTAGCTAGTGTTCCCAATCTACATTAGCCAACTCCTCCCTCATCCTGTTGTGGTCTCCCTTGTTCAAGCAGAATACTCTAGTTTTAGATCTAACTATTTCATCCTCTATCTGTATGTGAAATTCAAGCATACTATCATCACTCTTTCCAAGAGGATCCCTGACTACAAGATCGTTAATCTTACCTGTCTCATTGCACAGGACTAGATCTAAGATAGCATTTTCCCTTGTAGGTTCTCTAACATCTGCTCAAGAAAGCCATCACAGATGCATTCTATGAAGTTCTCCTCAAGATTTCCTTGACCAAACTGATCCACCCAATCTATGTGGAAGTTAAAATCCCCCATGACAACTGCCGTTCCGTTCTTACAAGCCTCAGTAATTTCTTGCTTAATCGCCTCTGCCACTGCAAAATGTCTATTAGGTGGCCTATAGATGACTCACAACAGTGATTTTTCACTTTACTGTTCTTAATCTCTACCCAGATGGACACAACGTTCTGCTCCGTAGATCTTATATCATCTCTCACAATTGCCCTGATCTCATCATTAATTGAGATTGCCACCGCACCTCCTCTACCTTCCTGCCTATCTTTCCATATTACCTGATACCCGTGGATATTTAATTCCCAGTCATCTCCACCTCAAAACCAGGATTCTGGAATGGCCACTAAGTCACATGCCTTGGAACTGATATGTGCCATAAGTTCACTAACCTTGTTTCAAATACTATGGGCATTTAGATAAACTGCCCTTATTCACATTGTCCTTTTAGATTCTACTGACCTATGCAATTTTTGCTTTTTACTTTTATTCACTCTACTCTTGTTTTTTTTTTCTTCACTAACACTAGCTTTGGACTCTGCATCACTTCCCTCTTCATTTCTGTGTGGGATCCCATCCCACTGCCATATTAATTTCAAATCTCCCCAACAGCACTAGCAGACAATCTCCCTAGGACGTTGATCCTGGCCCTGCCCAGATGTAGGCTGTCCCAATGGTACAGGTCCCACCTCCCCCAGAAGTGCTTTACTGCTCTCTGCAGATTCTGTCAGCCCAGAGCACAGCAGTTCCCATTCCAGGCTGAGATGCAACCCAGCGGAATACTCAGACACTGTTGTGTTACTCTATTGCCATCTTGCACTTCAATCTGCCTGGAAGCCAGCAACCGGAGCACAAATACATTATTTGTGTGGACAAATAACAGCAAAAATGAACCGATAGTCGAATTTTATAGTGGTACAGCAGTGGCCTAGAGCATTAATCGCCTGAGTTTAACTGGAGACCAGCCGATGGTATTTGTACAGTATGTTCCTGAAGTTTGTTTGATTAAAGTCACCAGCAATGTTGAACAGGGTATCAGGCATTTGCTGTCTTCAAAGGTTGATGACTGAGTATAATTTGTCCGGTACTACCTGAGTGTCAGTTGAAGTAAGATGTAAACAGTCAACAAGATGGTGAATTCCATAGGTCGAGCAAAATGTACGCAAAACCTTATTTGAATTCCAGTATACTCACTAAATGTAAATTCACCGTGGCCATGTGAAATTTATCCTCAGTTTGGAAAATCGATGGCAGGTGGAAGTTGTTTTGGGCAAGTCTAAGTTAATGAACATTCGGAAAACACAGAACATTAGGAACTGCAGAGTAATTGGAAGGATCCTTAGGCGGGTTGATAGAGCTCTGGTCATCAAACTACAGGAATGATAAGTGTCGTCGTAAGAAGGTGAAGGAAAGTAGATAGTCTCGGCTATTTCACACAAGAATGTAGATTCCCAGGATAGACTTTATAGAGTGTTTGATAATCATTAAGTGACAGATAGTCCAGGTCTTTTTCCAAGTTCAAGTGAGTCTAAAAGTAAGACAATTGAGCTGAAATTTAAAGATGTGATGACCAATCAGATTCAGAACACTGGATCAGTTCCCTAACAGACGATTGTGATTTTTCTTTCCTTACAGACCTTTTCATCATCAGACAGTATAAAGGTCAGTAACTAAACTTTAAACTTCATGAGGGACTTTCAGCTCTTTGAATCATTTCCCATTTAACCAACGTCTGATAAATACTGATGCTCATTCAGGGAACCTGGCAATTATTAACTGCTTTCCTCGGCTACGTGTTTTCCCAAAGTAAATCCGGATGAAATACAATGCAAGTGATTCAAATTTTGAGTGCAGGGTGGGGGAGAGGGTCTGCAGAATAATATACAGTAAGTTCTCACATCAGACATTATGGTACATGGTCCAGACACAGTGTGAGGCCAGTGGTGCTCTGGTTGGCAGGTGGGATCCTACAATCTGATCATCAACTGTGACCATGTGTGTGAGGTGACTGAATCTTACCCATGATGCACCATGTCCTCGGTGCTTCACCCCAACACTGATCCCATAGTGATCACCTCTCACTGTCTCTCAACGTGACCAAGGATGACTGCACAGACCCAGCAAACACTGGGCCTCCATCCTTCTCCTCAACTCATTAAGCAGGGTGTCCAGATCCACACCAAAAACCACAATGCTGCAAATCTGAAGTTAAAACACAAATGCTGGGAATGATTGTTGGGAGGAGGGAAGCATGTGAATTGAGACACAAGGTTAATGTTATTGCCCGGTCATGTTCTTCAGAGCTCGAGAAGTGAACAGAATTGAATTTGGATGTTATCACAGTTGGACGTCTACACTTTATTTCCAGCCTAAAGAGCTCTCAATGGAATAGTTTCCAAGGCAGTTTAACACTTAACCATGTTGTTTCAGATCATGCAGAGACAAACTGCAGCATGGTGGGAGATTTCCACCCATGAACAATGTTGGCCAACAACACAGTCTTTTATGTTTGTGCCATTGTCAAGTTTGGAAGCCTGGTTTCTGTTTTAGATCAAATTATGTTATTTTGGTAATAAAACAGTGTGCATTGTTTCATGGAAGCTCACACGGTAAGTAGTTTATATGATATTAATAAATACAACAAGAATGAATGTGAAACAGCAGAATGGTGTGAAAATGACAGTGAAATCTGAGGAAGTCCAGAAGAAAATACTAAAGTGAGAATAACCAAGGGAGGTCAAGTTAGGAATGAGAGTGTGGCAGCATGTTGGGGAAGAGATGAGAAAGAGGTTATTGATTCAAACGTTTGTTAGCAATGGGGAAGAATTTGTTCTTAAGTCTGGACATCCAGGCTTTCACGCTCCTGTATCTTCTTTTGGAGGGTAGAATAGAGAAAATGTAGTGGCCAAGGAGTTAGGCATCTTGGCAGATACTACGAGCCTTCCTAAAGCGGCACAGAATTAAGATGCACTGGATGGAAGGACCTAATGTATCTATGATGGACTGGGCTGTGTTTAGAACCTAAGAACAGAAGAACATAAGGAATAGAAGCAGGAATTTGCCATCCAGCCCATCGAGCTTACCCCGCCAGTCAATAAGATCATGGCTGATCTGTCCATAACTCAGCTCCATCTACCTGCCTTTTCCCAATAATCCTTATTTCCCCTACTATGTAAAAATCTATCTACCTGTATCTTAAATATATTTAGTGAAGAAGCCTCATCTGCTTCCCTGGGCAGAGAATTCCACAGATTCACCACTCTTTGGGAAAAACAGTTTCTCCTCATCTCTGTCCTAAATCTTCTCCCCTGAATCGTGAAGCAATGTCCCCTATTTCCAGTCTCACCTACCAATGGAAACAACTTTCCTACTTCTATCTTATATATCCCTTGCAAAATTTGTATGTTTCTATAAGGTCCCCTCTCATTCTTCTGAATTCCTGAGAGTATACTGACAGTTGACTGAGTCTCTCCTCATAGTTTAACCCCTTCATCTCTGGAATCAACCTGGTGAACCTCCTCTGCACTGCCTCCAAAACCAGTATATCCTTCCTCAAGTACGGAGACTAGAACTACACACAGTACTGCAGATGTGGCCTCACCAGTATACTGCATAGTTACAGCATGACCTCCTTGCCCTTGAATTCAATCCCTCTAGCAATGAAAGCCAACAATGAAGAGGTCCTTCTGCAGTTGTTCGGGGCACTGGTGAGACCACACCTGGAATATTGCGTTCAGTTTTCGTCTCCAAATTTGGGGAAGGACATTCTTGCTATTGAGGGAGTGCAGCGTAGATTCACGAGGTTGATTCCCACGATGGCGGGACTATCATATGTTGAAAGAATTGAACTACATTGACTTCAGCCTCACTCTTCAACTTTATATATTTATAAAAACCTTTGCTATCTGTTTTTATATTTTGTGCTAATTTACTTTCATACTCTATCTTCCCTTTCCTTATCTCTTGTTTAGTTATTCTTTTTGAATTTTAAAGTTTTCCCAAACCTCCAGTCTCCCACTACTCTTTCCAACTTTGTATACATGAGCTTTCAATTTGATCCTATATTTTACTTCCTTACTTATCCAAGGCTGGCTCTCCCCACTTACTGTCCTTACTCTTGACTGGAATATACTTTTGTTGAGCAATGTGAAAAATCTCTTTGAAAGTATCCCACTGTTACTCAACTGTCCGACCAAATAGCCTGTGCTCCCAATCCACATTAGCCAACTCCTCCCTCATCCCGTTGTAGTCTCCCTTGTTCAAGCAGAACACACTAAATTTAGATCTAACTATTTCATCCTCTATCTGTATGTCAAATTCAATCATACTATCATCACTCTTTCCAAGAGGATCCCTGACTACAAGATCGTTAATCTTACCTGTCCTATTGCACAGGACTAGATCTAAGATTGCATTTTCCCTTGTAGGTTCACTAATATCTGCTCAAGAAATCCATCATGGATGCATTCTACGAAGTTCTCCACAAAACTGCCTTGACCAACCTGATTCACCCAATCTATGTGGAAGTTAAAATCCCCGATGACAACTGCCGTTCCGTTCTTACAAGCCTCAGTTATTTTTTGGTTAATCGCTTCTGCCACTGCAACATTTTTATTAGGTGGCCTACAGACAACTCCCAACAGTGATGCTTTCCCTTTACAATTCTTAATCTCTACCCATATGGACTCAACATTCTGCTCCATAGATCTTATATCGTCTCTCACAATCACTCTAATCTCATTCTTAATTAAGATTGCCTCCCCACCTCCTCTCCCTTCCTGTCTATCTTTCTGTACAACCTGATACCCTTGAAAATTAATTTGCAGTAATCTCCACCTTACAACCAGGTTTCTGGAATGGCCACTAAATCACATGCCTTGGAATAGATCTGTGCCACAAGTTCACTAAACTTGTTTCTAATACTATGGGCAATTAGATAAAGTGTCCTTGTCATTGTCTCATTGTCCTTTTCGAATCTAATCTATGTGATTTTTTCTTTTTCCTTTCATGCATTCTACTCTTACTTTTTTCTTCACTAACACTAGCTTTGGTCTCTGCATCACTTCCCTCTTCATTTCTGTGTGTGTTCCCATCCCACTGCCATATTCGTTTAAAATCTCCCCAACAGCACTAACAGACAATCTCCCTAGGACGTTGATCCCGGCCCTGCCCAGATGTAGACTGTCCTGATAGTACAGGTCCCACCTCCCCCAGAAGTGCTTTACTGCTCTCTGCAGATTCTGTCAGCCCAGAGCACAGCAGTTCCCGTTCCAGGCTGAGATGCAACCCAGCAGAATACTCAGACACTGCTCTGTTACTCCAGAGCCATCTTGCGCTTCAATCTGCCTGGAAGCCAGCAACCGGAGCACAAATAGATTATCTGACTGCCCAAATAATAGCAAGAATGGAGTGATAGGCGAGTTTTATCTTGTTGCAGCAGTGGCCTCGATCGTAAATCGCATGAGTTTAACTGGAGACCTGCCGGTGGTATTTGGACAGTATGTTCCTGAAGTTTCTTTGATTAAAGTCACCAGCAATGTTGAACAGGGTATCAGGCATTTGCTGTCTTCAAAGGTTGATGACTGAGTATAATTTGTCCGGTACTACCTGAGTGTCAGTTGAAGTAATGTGTAAAGAATCAACAAGATGGTGAATTCCATAGGTCGAGCAAAATGTATGTAAAACCTTATTTAAATTCCAGTTTACTCACTAAATGTAAATTCACAGCGGCCATGTGAAATTTATCCTCAGTTTGGAAAATCGATGGCAGGGAGACCGCCTCTGTCTGTCGATGGAGTAGCAGAATTCTGTGCTGCTCTCAGTTTTCTCTCTCTCCCCCCAGCTTAAGTTTTGAATTTATAGTTTTTAATTGCTGATTCTTGAAGGGGAGCAATATGTCTCCGAGAAGTGGGAATAATTTAATGAATCTACTGGCAAAGGGAATGGAAAAGGTAATGGAAAAGGAAGGATCCCGAAGGAAAGTTCTGATAAAATGCCACCATGGGCTGAAGACATCGTTCGGACATTGAATTTAATTCAAGAACAGAATACGGTAATTAAAGATCAACTGGAAAAGAATAATAATGAAATGAAACTATTTCTGGGAAATCTTAAAGATGTGGAGACTCAAGTTACTAAACACGAAGAGGAATTGAAGTTAACCAAGCAGAAATTGTCTGAAACTACAACCCGTTTGCAGAAATATCATGATAAGAGTATAGATTTAGAAACCAGGTCTCGCCAAAACACCATACGAATTGTTGGATTGTAAGAAGAATCTGAAAATGGAGATTTAACAGTTTACTTTGATAAGCTCTTTCATACTTTATTTCCGACTATTTTATCAAAGCCCTTTGCTATTGAAAGAGCACACAGACTTTCGAAATTTAAAAACTCAAGCAGACCAATAATTATTTTGGTTTGTTTTCAGCACTTTAAAATTAAAGATCAAATAATGCGGCAGGCAAGAAAACAGAGAGTTTTCAGATTTAACGAGTCTGAGCTCCGTTTTTATGAAGATTACCCGAAAGAAGTAATGGAACAAAGATCAAGATTTGCTTCGGTAATGAAACAAGCATATGATAAATTATTTCCAACTTTGAGATATCCAACAAGAATGAAAGTTTTTCCTCCTAATTCTTCTCCACGTACTTTCTTCGACCCCAAAGCCGCGCTGCATTTTGTTCAGGCTATACCTGTCACCGTCACTGACGTTACTACCCAATGAACTATCTGAAAAGCTGTTTGATTATTTGTATATTATTCATAGTTTAAAAAGAAGATATATGAAGGCTAATTGGATATTTTATTGAGAGATTAATAAAAGAAGTTTAAAAAAACCTGCTTATTATTATATCCTATTGGTTTTTTTTGGAAAGAAGATTTACGGCTCAAGTTTGACTGTTTAGATGGTTAATTAGATATTTGACTGAAAAAAGAGGATAAAGGGATTTGTTCCTTTTATCTAATATTTGGTTTTGATGTTTCTTTTTGTTGTTTCTTAATTTATTAACTGGTAGTTTTCTTTCCTATTAATAAGGTTTCTTTATATCTATATATATATATACCGGGAAGGGTTCAGTTACTTATGATATTACTGATTAATATTTATGTAAATTTAGTTCAGTTAAATATCATATTAACCCTTCCTTTTTAAATCTGTTTTATTATAGCTATATATAACCGAAATTAATAGTTCTCTTAGAGATTTAAAGCTTAATTTAAGATTGTGCTTATAATCTTTAAGAGATTATATTATTTTGATTCTTTTTTGTTTAATACATGACAGAATGTAAACACTCGCCTTTGCTGAGACGTTACTGTCTTTCTTGCAAGGTCATCTTATTTTTGTGTACAGGCACACGCTGGGGGGTGGGGGAGGGAGAGACGAGACCAACAGAGCGCCCCATGGCTTCGCATCTACTTTAGTTCGCTTGCCTTTTTTCGGGTTTTTGGGATGGTGGGCGGGTTTAGAGTTAGGAGTTCTTTCCCATTGGGTGGTTCCGGAGCATGCGTGTTTTCTATATGGTTCTATTCCTCATCACCGCCTTCTTGGATAATCCCGTAATGGTATGTGCTCTGCGCATGTATACAGTAAATTAGAATGAAATTATATTATGGCAGTCAAATAGATTAATGTAATAAGTTGGAATGTACGTGGTTGGAATCATCCTATCAAACGAAAAAAGACTTTTAAAATTATTAATTGATTCCAACCTGACATAATTTTTGCTCAGGAGACACATATCAAGGCGGGAGATCAAAATAGGTTTTTTAGATGGTGGAATGGCCTGCAGTTCCATGCTTCTTTGCAAAGTAAAACTAAGGATGTATCTATCTTTATTAAATCCACGTTTGTAATATATTTACTCAAGAGGATATTGATTCAGACTCTAATGGTAGATTTTTAATCGTTAAAGGATTAATTTGTAATAGAAAGGTTGTTTTGTTTAATTTGTATGGTCCCAATTTAGATTATCCTTTTTTAAAAAAAATTATTTGCTTTATTGCCAGATTTAAATGAGTATATGTTAATAATGGGTGGGGATTTCAACTGTTGTTTAAATCCTATGATTGATAAGAGTTCAACTAATCAGAGACTTCCAAACCGCTCTGCATCAGTTATCAACTCCTTTTTGATCGATTTTGGGTTGATTGAATTATGGAGGCATTTACACCCTGATAATAGAGAATATTCCTTCTTTTCACATGTCTACAAAAAATATTCGAGGATTGATTATATTATAATTTATCCCCGCCTTTTGCCTTATGTTAAAAACTGTGAATATGACGCTATTGCTATATCTGATCATGCAGATATATTGAGTTTGTCCTTTGAATTTGACAATGTCATTTTTGTCTGTCCACCATGGCGCATGTCTCAGACCTTATTGCAAAACTCTGATTTTAGCAGTTTTATTGAAAGCCAGATAAAAGATTTTTTTTTCTTTTTAATGATATAGGAGGTATGTCCAACTTAATTATATGGGATACATTCAAAGCATTTTTACGTAGTCAGATTATTTCTTATTCAGCCAAACTCCAAAAAAGACAAAAGCACAAGTAGATAAAATTTCAAAACAAATTAAAGATTTAGATGATGTCAATGCAACTTCCCCTAATATTGACTTATTTTAAAAAAGGGTGGAACTTCAATCACAATATAATCTATTATTAACTCATCCAATCAAAGGTTATCCACTTAAGTTAAAAAGCCAATTTTATATGTTTTGAGATAAAAATAATAAATTACTTGCATGTTAATTAAAATCGGCCGGAGCCAAAAGGCAAATTTTTCAAATTCATAAAAAGGATGGTACCTTGGCTCAGGAATATGAAGAAATCAATAAGATTTTCCAAGATTTTTATACTGAAGTTTATAATTCTCAATCTTCAGTAGATTCTTCTGAAATGAATGCTTTTTTATGAAAGATTGTTTTCCCTAAAATTTCTGCTGAGGATCAAAAAACTCTTGATGCCTAAATTACTGAATCCGAAATCCACAAAGCTATTTTTTCAATGCAATCTGGTAAGGCCCCGGGACTTGATGGTTATCCTGTAGAATTTTATAAAAAATTTGGAAAACTGCTCTCTCCATATATGTTGGTGATGTTTAAAGATTCTACTTTCTATGAAGATTATATTTCTTTAATCCTCAAAAAGGATAAAGATCCTACTGATTGTGCCTCATACAGACCTATTTTATTACTGAATGTTGATGCTAAGATTCTCTCAAAGATAATGGCCAATCAGATGGAGAGTTTTTTGGGTAAAATCATTTTTAAAGATCAAACAGGTTTCATAAAGGGTCGTTATCCTTTTTCAAATGTTCGGAGATTATTTAACATTATATATTCACCTTCTTCTAAAACTTCACAATGTGTTATATCTTTGGATGCTGAAAAAGCATTTGATTGAGTCGAATGGTATTATTTATTTAATGTTTTAGAGAAATTTGGTTTGCTATTAATTTTAATAATTGGATTAAAATGATATATAAAGCTCCTGTTGCTACTGTTGTCACCAATAACTGTAGGTCTCCCCTTTTTCAGCTATCATGGGGGACAAGACAAGGTTGTCCATTAAGTCCTTTGTTATCTAACAATATTAGAACCCCTTGCTATTGCTCTTCGTGAAGCCAAAAATATTCATGGGATTTTTGTGAATGAGACCATGCACAAGATTTCTCTTTATGCTGATGATTTATTGGTATATATATCTAAGCCTGAAGAATCTATTCCTGCTTTGCTGAAATTATTTGAAAAATTTGGAGATTTTTCAGGATATAAAATAAATTTTAGTAAAAGTGAATTACTTCCTTTAAATGAAAATTTCCCTATAAATGATAATATTCGTTTCAAAGTTACAGATTCTTTTAGATACTTAGGTGTCAGAATTACAAAAAAAAGGATCTTTATAAAGCTAATTTTCCTCCTTTAGTGGACTCTCTGAAGTATTCATATAGTAGGTGGAGCCCACTTACATTTTCACTTGTTGGTTGTATTCATATAGTTAAAATGATGATTTTACTGATATTTTTATATTTATTTCAGAATATTCCTGTTTTTTTGACTAAGAAGTTTTTTGATCCGATTGACTCTATTATTCTATATTTTATTTGGGATAATAAAAGACCAAGGATCAGTAAAAATCATTTACAAAAGTTGAAAAAGGACGGAGATCTCACTTTGCCAAATCTAAGAATGTATTATTGGGCTGTTAATTTGCGATATATGTCCTTTTGGTTATATTGGGGTGATAGGAATGACCGGCCAATCTGGGTAGACCTGGAACTGAAACAGTTTTATTTAACTTTGTTATTAGGAGTTGCTCTATCTATACAGTTAGCTAAAGTTGCTCATTTAAATTTATATCCTGTGGCTAATCTCCAGTTCGACAATTTTTTTAATCTTAAAAAAGTTAAACTTTGTAGTATAATTTATCCTAATTACTTTTTTAAACCTTCCTGGAGTGATCCAATTTTTTTACTTTGGAAAAATAAAGTTATTGTCTTTTTTGGACTTATTTAAAGAAGGCAGATTGATGTCTTTTGAACAATTAGTCGATAAATATTCTCTTTCATATACACATGTTTTACAATATCTTCAAGTTAGACATTTTTTACAAAAATATTTAAGTAATTTTCCTTATATATTGGAGGCTGACTTGTTAGATACTATTATGAATATGAACCCCTTGATGAAAGGTTCTATTGGAAGAATTTATAATTTATTATTACAATAGGCATCCTTTACTTAAAATTGAACAGGATTGGGAGAAAGAGCTCAATTTGACTTTTATATGGGAGTATTGAACGCAGATTCTGAAGATGGTTAACTCTTCCTCAGTCTGTGCTAGTTATTCACTGATTCAATTTAAAATTGTACATTGTTACAATTGGACAAAAGAGAGACTTTCTAAAATATAAAAACTGAGATAGCTACACTGACACGTATGTTCTGGTCATGTTCTTTATTAAAACCGTTCTGGAAGTCAGTCTTTTCGACAATTTCTAAAGCACTTAGAATCAATTTACATCCTAATAATTTGACTGTGCTTTTTGGAATAATTCCTCAAAATATTCATGGTATTTCTCTGTCTGACCAACATGTTATTGCATTTGTTACATTGATAGCTAGGAAGGCCATTTTGTTGAAATAGAAGGATATATCAGCTCTTACTTTTTCACAGTGGTTCTCTCAATTTGATGCTGTGTCTCAGCTTGGAGAAAATTAGAAGTCGAATCTTTGAACCTTTATTTGATTTTGAGAAGAGATGGGGCTCATTTGCTCGTTATTATCATTTCAGTTAACTGACCGATTTCCTCCATGATCTAAGTGTAAATTTTGTTTTGATATTTTTTTTCTGTTTGATGTTTATTTTTAGACGCATGGCTCCGGGGTTGTGCCCCAATGGGTTCTTTTTTATCTCACTTTTCTTGCTTAGTAGTGTTTTTATTTATTTACAAAAATTTTCAATCTTGAAGATAATTTTTTTGAGGCCTTGTAAGTGTTGTTACTTCAATGTACCTGTGTATTTTTGAATAATAATATTAATAATAAAAAGATTTGAAAAGAAAGAAAGGAAAATCGATGGCAGGTAGAAATTGATTTGGGCAAGTCTAAGTTAATGAACATTCGGAAAACACAGAACATTAGGAACTGCAGAGTAATTGGAAGGATCCTTAGGCGGGTTGATTGAGTATTGTATACAGCTCTGGTCATCAAACTACAGGAATGCCGAGTGTCATCGTAAGAAAGTGAAGGAAATTAGATAGTCTCGGCTATTTCACACCAGAATATAGATTCCCATTTATAGTGTGTTTGATAATCATTAAGTGACAGATGGTCCAACTCTTTTCCAAGTTCAAGTGAGTCTAAAAGTAAGATGAATGAGCTGAAATTTAAAGATGTGATAACCAAGCAGATTCAGAGCACTGGACCAGTTCTCTAACAGTGGATTGTGTTTTTTCTTTCCTTACAGCGTGTTGCAACAATGAAGATTGTACAGGTCAGTAACTAAACAGTAAGCATCCTGAGAGACATTCAGCTTTTGAATCCTTTCCCATTTAACCAACGTCTGACCAATACTGATGCTCATTCAGGGAACCTGGCAATTATTAACTTCTTTCCTCGGCTATGTGTTTTCCCAAAGTAAATCCGGATGAAATGCAATGCAAGTGATTCCAATGTTGAGTGCAGGGTGGGGGGAGGGTTTGCAGAATGATATATAGTCAGTTCCCACATCAGACATTATGGTGCATGGTCCAGTCACATCATCAGGCCAGTGGTCATCTGGTTGGCAGATGGGATCCTACAAACTGCTCACAGACTGTGACCATGTGTGTGAGGTGTCTGAATCTTACCCATGATGCACCATGTCCTCAGTGCTTTCCTCCACCACTGATCCCATAGTGATCACCTCTCACTGTCTCTCACCGTGACCAAGGATGACTGCACAGACCCAGCAAACACTGGGCCTCCATCCTTCTCCTCAACTCGTTAAGCAGGGTGTCCAGATCCACACCAAAAACCACAATGCTGCAAATCTGAAGTGAAAACACAAATGCTGGGAATGATTGTTGGGAGGAGGGAAGCATGTGAAATGAGACAGAAGGTTAATGTTTTTGCTCAGTCATGTTCTTCAGAGCTGGAGAAGTGAACAGAATTGAATTTAGATGTCATCACAAGCGGACGTCTACACTTTATTTCCAGCCTTAAGTGCTCTCAATGGAATAGTTTCCAAGGCAGTTTAACACTTAAACACATTGTTTCAGATCATGCAGAGACACAACTGCAGCATGATGGAAGATTTCCACCCATGAACAATGTTGGGTAACAGGGTTGTTATCATGGGTGACTTTATCTTCCCTAATATTGATTGGCACCTGATTAGTTCCTATGGTTTAGACAGGGCAGAGTTTGTTAAGTGCGTCCAGGACAGATTCCTGTCGCTGTATGTTGACAGGCCGACTGGGGGAATGCCATACTAAATCTAGTATTAGGTAACAGACCGGGTCAGGTCAGAGATCTCTCAGTGGGTGAGCATCTGGGGGACAGAGATCACTGCCCCCTGGCCTTTAGCATTATCGTGGTGATCAACAATCAACTCCCTAACATTAGATCGTGTTTACTTTTCTCTTACAGAGGACTGCAAATGTGCATGTTGCAAAGGTCAGTAACTGGATTTTTAATATCACAAGAAACATTCAGCTCTTTGAATCCATTCCCATTTAACCATTTTATTACAAATACCAATGTTTGTTCAGGAAATTTTACAATTATTAACTTGATTTTTCGTCTACATGTTTTCACAAAGTAAATCAGAATGAAATATAGTGCAGAAGGAAAACTCTAAGGCATTCTTGAAATATGTGAAGATTTTAAGGTCGACAGGAGTGAAGATAGGATCAATTAGAGTTAAATCTGGGAAGATGCTCCTGGAGGCTGTGGAATTGAGCAAGGTCCTCAATGAATACTTCTCTTTGGTATTTACCAATGAGAAGGAACTTGATGACAGTGAGGACAATTTAAGTGAGGTTGATGTTCTGGAGCATATTGATATTAAGTGAGAAGTGCTGTTGGAGTTGCTAAAATAGATCAGGACGGATAAGTCCCCGGGATTGACAGAATACACACCAGACTGCTCCACGAGGCAAGCGAGGAGATTGCTGAGCCTCTGGCTAGGAACTTTATGTCCTCAATGTCCATGGGAAAGATACCGGTGGATTGGAGAGAGGCGAATGTTGTTCCCTTGTTCAAAAAAGAAGTAGGGTTGGTCCATGTAATTATAGATCAGTGAGTCTTATGTCTGCGTTGAGTCAGCTGTTGGAAAAGATTCTCAGAGATAGAATCTATGGGCACTTAGAGACTCATGGTCTGATCAGGGAGAGTCAGCATGTCTTTGTGAAGGACAGGTATTGTCTAACAAGCCTGATTGATTTCTTTGAGGAGGTGACCAGGCATATAGATCAGGGTAGTGCAGTGGATGTGATCGACATGGATTTTAGTAAGGCTTTTGACAAGGTACCACACAGTAGGCTTATTCAGAAAGTCCAAAGGCATGGAATCCAGGAATGTTTGGCCAGGAGGATTCAGAATTGGCTTGCCTGCAAAAAGCAGAGGGTCGTGGATGAGGGAGTACATTTGGATTGGAAGGTTGTGACCAGTGGTGTCCCACAAGGATCTGTTCTGGGACCTCTACTTCTCATGAATTTTATTAACGACCTGGATGTGGAGGTGGAAAGGTGGGCTGGCAAATTTGTGGACGACACAAAGGTTGGTGGTGTTGTGGATAGTGTAGAGGATTGTCGAGGATTGCAGAGAGACATTGATAGGATGCAGAAGTGGGCTGAGAAATGGCAGATGGAGTTCAGCACAGAGAAGAGTGAGGTGGCACACCTTGGAAAGACAAACTCCAAGGCAGAGTACAAAGTAAATGGCAGGATACTTGGAAGTGTGGAGGAGCAGAGGGAGCTGGGGTACATGTCCACAGGTCCCTGAAAGTTGCCTCGCAGGTAGATAGGGAATTAAGAAAGCTTATGGAGTATTAGTATTTCATAAGAGTGGCAGCCAGCACCTCATCTCCAGGGCACCACTGCTCAATACAACAGGACATGGCTTTAAGTTAAGGGGTAGGAAGTTCAAGGGGGATATTAAAGTAAGGTTTTTTACTCAGAGTGGTTGGTGCGTGAAATGCATTACCTGATTCAGTGGTGGAGGCAGATACACTAGTGAAATTTAAGAGACTACTAGACAGTTATATGGAGAAATTTAAGGTGGAGGGTTATATGGGAGGCAGGGTTTAAGGGTCAGCACAACCTTGTGGGCCAAAGGGCTGGTACTGTGCTGCATTTTTCGATGTTCTTCTGAATTGCAGAGAGTATAGTCACAGTTAACTGCATTTCTCCTCATAGTTTAACCCCTTTGTCTCTGGAATCAAGCTGGTGAATCTCCTCTGCACTGCCTCCAAACCCAGTATACCCTTCCTCAAGTAAGGAGATCAGAACTGCACACAGTACTCCAGGTGCGGCCTCACCAGTACCCTGTATAGTTGCAGCATAACCTCCCTGCTCTTGAATTCAATCCTCTGGCAATGAAGGCCAACATTCCATTCGCCTTCTTAATAACCTGTTGTACCTGCAGGACAACTTTTTGCTTTTTGATTCTTGCACAAGCACTCCCAAGTCCCTTGCACAACAGCATGCTGCAGTCTTTCACCATTTAAATAATAATCTGCTCTTCTTTTATTCCTTCAAAAGTGGACGATCTTGCACTTACCAAAGTTGTATTCCATCTGCCAGACCTTGGCCCATCACTTAATCTATCTACTGTATTTATAAAAATTTCTGTTATCTCTTTTTATATTTTGTGTTAATTTACTTTCATGCTGTATCTTCCCTTTCCTTATTTCTTGTTTATTTGTTCTTTGTTACTTTTAAAGTTTTCCCAAATCTCCAGTCTCCCATCACTCTTTCCGACTTTGTACACATGAGCTTTTAATTTAATACTATCTTTTATTCCCTTAGTTATCCAAGGCTGGCTCTCTCCACACTTACTGTCCTTACTCTTGACTGGAATATAATTTTGTCGAGCTCTGTGAAAAACCTCTTTGAAACTATTCCACTGTTCCTCAACTATCCAACCAAATAACCAGTGTTCCCAATCCACATTAGCCAGCTCCTCCCTCATCCTGTTGTCGTGTCCCTTGTTCAAGCAGAATACTCTATTTTAGATCTAACTATTTCATCCTCTATCTGTATGCAAAATACAATCATACTACGATCACTCTTTCCAAGAGGATCCCTGACTACAAGAAAGTTCATCTTACCTGTTAATCTTGCACAGGACTAGATTTAAGATAGCATTTTCCCTTGTAGGTTCACTAACATCTGCTCAAGAAAGCCATCATGGATGCATCCTATGAAGTTCTCCTCAAGGCTTCCTTGACGAACCTGATTCACTCAATCTATGTGAAAGTTAACATCCCCCATGACAACTGCTGTTCCGCTCTTACAAGCCTCAGTTATTTCTTGGTTAATCACCTCTGCCACTGCAATATGTTTATTAGGTGGTCTATAGAGAGCTCTCACCAGTGATTTTTCCCTTTACTTTTCTTAATCTCTACCCAGATGGACACAACGTTCTGCTCCGTGGATCTAATATTGTCTCTCACGATCGCCCTCATCTCATCCTTAATTGAGATTGCCACCGCACCTCCTCTGCCTTCCTGCCTATCTTTCCGTATTAACTGATACCCTTGGATATTGAAATTCCCAGTCATCTCCACCTCGCAACCAGGTTTCTGGAATGGCCACTAAGTCGCATGCCTTGGAACAGATCTGTGCCACAAGTTCACTAACCTTGTTTCTAATACTATGGACATTTAGATAAACTGCCCTTATTCACATTGTCCTTTTAGATTCTAGTGACCTATGAAATTATTCCTTTTTACTTTTTTGCACTCTACTCTTGCCCTTTTCTTCACTAACAATAAGTTTGGTCTCTGCATCAATTCCCTCTTTGTTTCTGTGTGTGTTCCCATCCCACTGCCATATTAGTTTAAAATCTCCCCAACAGCACTTGCAAACAATCTCCCTAGGACGTTGATCCCGGCCCTGCCCAGATGTAGGCTGTCCCAATGGTACAGGTCCCACCTCCCCCAGAAGTGCTTTACTGCTCTCTGCAGATTCTGTCAGCCCAGAGCACAGCAGTTCCCGTTCCAGGCTGAGATGCAACCCAGCGGAATACTCAGACACTGTTGTGTTACTCCAGAGCCATCTTGCGCTTCAATCTGCCTGGAAGCCAGCAACCGGAGCACAAATAGATTATCTAACTGCCCAAATAATAGCAAGAATGGAGTGATAGGCGAGTTTTATGCTGTTGCAGCAGTGGCCTCGATTGTAAATCGCATGAGTTTAACTGGAGACCTGCCGGTGGTATTTGGACAGTATGTTCCTGAAGTTTCTTTGATTAACGTCACCAGCAATGTTGAACAGGGTATCAGGCATTTGCTGTCTTCAAAGGTTGATGACTGAGTATAACTTGTCCGGTACTACCTGAGTGTCAGTTGAAGTAAGATGTAAACAATCAACAAGATGGTAAGTTCCATAGGTCGAGCTAAATGAATGTAAAACCTTATAAAAATTCCAGTTTACTCAGTAAATGTAAATTCACAGTGGCCATGTGAAATTTATACTCAGTTTGGAAAATCGATGGCAGGTAGAAATTGATTTGGGCAAGAATAAGTTAATGAACATTCGGAAACCACAGACCATTAGGAACTGCAGAGTAATTGGAAGGATCCTTAGGTGGGTTGATTGAGTATTGTATAGAGCTCTGGTCATCAAACTACAGGAATGATGAGCGTCATCGTAAGAAGGTTTTTCCAAGTTCAAGTGAGTCTAAAGCTAAGAGGAATAAGCTGAAATTTAAAGATGTGATGACCAATCAGATTCAGAGTACTGGATCAGTTCCCTAACAATGGATTGTGATTTTTCTTTCCTTACAGTGTGTTGCCACAACGGAGAGCCTGAAGGTTAGTCACTAAACCTTAAACATCGTGAAAAATATCCAGCTCTTTGAATCCTTTCCCATTTAACCAACGTCTGACCAATACTGATGTTCGTTCAGGGAACCTGGCAATTATTAACTTCTTTCCTCAGCTACGTGTTTTCCCAAAGTCAATCCAGATGAAATACAATGCAAGTGATTCCAATTTGGAGTGCGGGGTGGGTTAGAGGGTCTGCAGAATGATGTATAGTAAGTTCCCACATCAGACATCATGGTGCATGGTCCAGACACAGTGTGAGGCCAGTGGTGCTCTGGTTGGCAGGTGGGATCCTACAAACTGATCACCAGCTGTGACCATGTGTGTGAGGTGACTGAATCTTACCCATGATGCACCATGTCCTCAGTGCTTCACCCCAACATTGATCCCATAGTGATCACCTCTCACTGTCACTCACCGTGACCAAGGATGACTGCACAGACCCAGCAAACGCTGGGCCTCCATCCTTCTCCTCAACTCATTAAGCAGGGTGTCCAGATCCATATCAAAAACCACAATGCTGCAAATCTGAAGTTAAAACACAAATGCTGGGAATGATTGTTGGGAGGAGGGAAGCATGTGAAATGAGACACAAGGTTAATGTTTTTGCCCAGTCATGTTCATCAGAGCTGGAGAAGTGAACAGAATTGAATTTAAATGTCATCACAAGAGGACGTCTACACTTTATTTCCAGTCTAAAGTGCTCTCAATGGAATAGTTTCCAAGGCAGTTTAACACTTAACCACGTTGTTTCAGATCATGCAGAGACGAACTGCAGCATGATGGGAGATTTCCACCCATGAACAATGTTGGCCAACAACACAGTCTTTTATGTTTGTGCCATTGTCAAGTTTGGAAGCCTGTTTTCTGTTTTAGATCAAATTATGTTATTTTGGTGTAAAACAGTGTGCATTGTTAACATGGAAGCTCACACAGTAAATAGTTTACATGATATTAATTAATACAGCAAGAATGAGTGTAAGACAGCAGAATGGTGTGAAAATGACTGAAATCTGAGGAAGTGCAGAAGAAAATACTAAAGTGAGAATAACCAAGGGAGGTCAAGTTAGGAATGAGAATGGGCAGCACGTCAGGGAAGAGATGAGAAAGAGGTAATTGATTCAAACGTTTCTAAATACAGCTTATCTAAAACTCACTTTTTTAGACATTTACAGATTGCATTATTTTCAATTTGGCACCTTTTCATAATGGTTCAATATCTAACATTTATGGCATGATACTGGAGACAAGGATTGCTCCTTTCGACAAAATTAAGAATCTTTGGGAACACGATTTACAGAAATCAGTATCTGAAGAAACTTGGCTTGAAATTTTAAAACTGGTTAATACTTCATCGTTATGTACTCGTCATTCTCTCATACAATTTAAGGTGGTATATAGAGCTCATAATACTAGTGATAAGCTATTTTGTTTTTATTCAGGCATATCTCCCGACTGTGACAGTTGTAATAATGGAGAAGCTTCATTAATTCACATGTTTTGAACTTGTCCCAGTCTTGAAAAAGTTTGGAAGGAAGTTTTTCAAACTTTTTCTTTACTTTTCAAAGTCAATTTTAAGCCTAATCCTCTGACGGCCCTATTTGGTATTGTTTCAGGACAAGATATCAGAAGGCATCTGATTTACATATATTTCTTTCCTTACAGTGTGTGGCAACAGCGGAGAGCCTGAAGGTTAGTAACTAAACCTTAAACATCGTGAAAAATATCCAGCTCTTTGAATCCTTTCCCATTTAACCAACGTCTGACCAATACTGATGTTCGTTCAGGGAACCTGGCAATTATTAACTTCTTTCCTCTGTTACGTGTTTTCCCAAAGTCAATCCAGATGAAATACAATGCAAATGATTCCAATTGTGGGTGCAGGGTGGGGGAGAGGGTCTGCAGAATGATGTATAGTAAGTTCCCACCTCGGGCATTATGGTGCATGGTCCAGACACAGTGTGAGGCCAGTGGTGCTCTGGTTGGCAGGTGGGATCCTACAAACTGATCACCAGCTGTGACCATGTGTGTGAGGTGACAGAATCTTACCCATGATGCACCATGTCCTCAGTGCTTCACCCCAACACTGATCCCATAGTGATCACCTCTCACTGTGACTCACCGTGACCAAGGATGACTGCACAGACCCAGCAAACACTGGGCCTCCATCCTTCTCCTCAACTCATTAAGCAGGGTGTCCAGATCCACATCAAAAACCACAATGCTGCAAATCTGAAGTTGAAACACAAATGCTGGGAATGATTGTTGGGAGGAGGGAACCATGTGAAATGAGACACAAGGTTAATGTTTTTACTCAGTCATCTTCTTCAGAGCTGGAGAAGTGAACAGAATTGAATTTGGATGTCATCACAAGTGGACGTCTACACTTTATTTCCAGCCTAAAGTGCTCTCAATGGAATAGTTTCCAAGGCAGTTTAACACTTAACCACGTTGTTTCAGATCATGCAGAGACACAACTGCAGCATGATGGGAGATTTCCACCCATGAACAATGTTGGCCAACAACACAGTCTTTTATGTTTGTGCCATTGTCAAGTTTGGAAGCCTGTTTTCTGTTTTAGATCAAATTATGTTATTTTGGTGTAAAACAGTGTGCATTGTTTCATGGAAGCTCACACAGTAAATAGTTTACACGATATTAATAAATACAACAAGAATGAGTGTAAGACAGCAGAATGGTATAAAAATGACAGTGAAATCTGAGGAAGTCCAGAAGAAAATACTAAAGTGAGAATAAAAGGCAGGAATAATCCAAATAGAACATACTGGGTAAATGGTAGGGCATTGAGGAATGCAGAGGAACAGAGAGATCTAGGAATAACAGTGCATAGTTCCCTGAAGATGGAGTCTCATGTAGATAGGGTGGTGAAGAAGGTTTTTGGAATGCTGGCCTTTATAAATCAGAGCATTGAGTACAGAAGTTGGGATGTAATGTTAAAACTGTACAAGGCATTGGTAAGGCCAAATTTGGAATATTGTGTACTGTTCTGGTCACCGAATTATAGGAAAGATATCAATAAATTAGAGAGAGTGCAGAGACGATTTACTAGGATGTTACCTGGGTTTCAGCACTTAAGTTACAGAGAAAGGCTGAACAAGTCAGGTCTCTATTCATTGGAGAGTAGAAGGTTGAGGGGGGGATTTGATCGAGGTGTTTAAAATTTTGAGAGGAATAGATAGAGTTGATGTGAATAGGCTGTTTCCATTGAGAGTAGGGGAGATTCAAACAAGAGGACATGATTTGAGAGTTAGGGGGCAGAAGTTTAAGGGAAACAAGAGGGGGTATTTCTTTACTCAGGGAGTGATAGCTGTGTGGAATGAGCTTCCTGTAGAAGTAGTAGAGGCCAGTTCAGTTGTGTCATTTAAGGTAAAATTGGATAGGTATATGGACAGGAAAGGAGTGGAGGGTTATGGGCTGAGTGCGGGTAGGTGGGACTAGGTGAGATTAAGAGTTCGGCACGGACTAAGAGGGCCGAGATGGCCTGTTTCCGTGCTGTGATTGTTATAGGGTTATAATTAAGGGAGGTCAAGTTAGGAATGAGAATGTGGTAGCACGTTGGGGAAGAGATGAGAAAGAGGTGATTGATTCAAACGTTTGTTAGCAGTGGGGAAGAATTTGTTCTTAAGTCTGGACATCCAGACTTTCACGCTCCTGTATCTTCTCTCAGAGGGTAGAATAGAGACAATGTAATGGCCAGGGATGCAGTTGTCTTTGCAGATATTGCGAGCCTTCCCAAAGCAGCACCGCATGAAGATGACTGGGTGGAAGGTCCTGATGTACCTGCGATGGACTGGGCTGTGTTTAGAGCATAAGAGCATTAGAACATAAGAAATAGGAGCAGGAGTCGGCCATCTGGCCCATCGAGCCGGCCCCACCATTCAATAAGATCATGGCAGATGCACCATGTCCTCAGTGCTTTACCCCATCACTGACCCCATGAACAATCTTCTCTCACTGTGACCAAGGATGGCTGCCACAGCCCAAGGAAACACTGGGCCTTTTTCTCTTTCTGCTCAACCCATTAAACAAGGTGTTCAGATCCATGCCAAAATTCATGATGCTGCAGGTACTGTAAATCTGAAGTTAAAACAGAAATGCTGAGGGTCAGCAGTGGGATGAGGGAATCATGAGAAGTGAGACTTGGGGTTAAAGTTTTTGATCAGTCATGTTCTTCAGTGTCAGAAAAGTGAACAGATTTTAAATCAGATGATATTACATGTGGATGCCCACCCTTTATTCCAGCCCAAATTGCTCTCAATAGAATTGTTTTCAAGGCAGTTTAACACTTAACCACGTTGTTTCAGATCATACTGAGACAAAACTGCAGCATGATGGAAGATTTCCAACCCAAAAGACATTGGTCAACAACAGGGTTCATGTGTTTTTGACATTGTCAACATAAGCAAGTCTGTTTTCTGTTTATGAACACATGAAGTTTTTTTGGTGTAAAACAGAGTGCAATGAAATTTATTGTTAACATGAAGCTCGTGTAGAAAATAGTTTACATGGTATTAAAAAATACAAGAATACAAGAATGAGTGTAAGACAGCAGAATGGTGTGAAAATGAGAGTGAAATCTGAAGAAGTGCAGAAGAAAATACTAAAGTGAGAATAACAAATGAGCAAGGGAGGTCAAGTTGGAAGCATGAGAATGTGGAGGCACCAAGGGATGTGAAAGAAGTGATTGATTGAAATGTTTGTTAGTAGTGGTGAAGAATCTCTCCTTAAGACTGGACAGCCAGGCTTTCAAGCTCCTGTATCTTCTCTCAGAGGGTAGAATAGAGACAATGTAATGGCCAGGGATGCAGTTGTCTTTGCAGATACTGCGAGCCTTCCCAAAGCAGCACAGCATGAAGATGACTGGGTGGAAGGTCCTGATGTACCTGCGATGGACTGGGCTGTGTTTAGAACATTAGAACAGAAGGAATAGAAGCACGAATAGGCAATATACAGTGTTTTGGAAGGATGTAAAGAGCGGGGGTCAGTAACTGAACTGTTAACATCGTGAGAAACATTCAGCTCTTTGAATCCTTTCCCATTTAACTAATTTATGGCCAAAACCAATGCACAATAAGGAAATCTGGTAAAGATTTTTTCTCAACATGTTTTCATAGAAACATAGAAAATAGGTGCAGGAGTAGGCCATTCGGCCCTTCGAGCCTGCACCACCATTCAGTATGGTCATGGCTGATCATCCAACTCAGAACCCTGTACCTGCTTTCTCTCCATACCCCTGATCCCTTTAGCCACAAGGGCCATATCTAACTTCCTCTTAAATATAGCCAAGGAACCGGCCTCAACTGTTTCCTGTGGCAGAGAACTCCACAGATTCACCACTCTCTGTGTGAAGAAGTTTTTCCTCATCTTGGTCCTAAAAGGCTTCCCCTTTATCCTTAAACTGTGACCCCTTGTTCTGGACTTCCCCAACATTGGAAACAATCTTCCTGCATCTAGCCTGTCCAATCCCTTTAGAAATTTATATGTTTCAATAAGATCCCCCCTCAATCTTCTAAATTCCACTGAGTATAACCCTAATTGATCCAGTCTTTCTTCATATGAAAGTCCTGCCATCCCAGGAATCAATCTGGTGAACCTTCTTTGTACTCCCTCTATGGCAAGAATGTCTTTCCTCAGATTAGGGGACCAAAACTGCACACAATACATTAGGTACAGTCTCACCAAGGCCTTGTACAACTGCAGTAGATCCTCCCTGCTCCTGTACTCAAATCTTTTTTCTTTGAATGCCAACATACCATTTGCCTTTTTCACCGCCTGCTGTACCTGCATGCCCACCTTCAATGACTGGTGTACAATGACACCCAGGTCTCGTTGCACCTCCCCTTTTCCTAATTGGCCACCATTCAGATAATAATCTGTTTTCCTGTTCTTGCAACCAAAGTGGATAACCTCACATTTATCCAATTTATCCATAATCGATCCACATCTGCCATGAACTTGCCCACTCACCTAACCTATCCAAGTCACCCTGCATCCTCTTAGCATCCTCCTCACAGCTAACACCGCCGCCCGGCTTCGTGTCATCCGCTAACTTGGAGATGCTGCATTTAATTCCCCCGTCTAAATCATTGATATGTATTGTAAACAACTGGGGTCCCAGCACTGAGCCTTGCGGTACCCCACTAGTCACTGCCTGCCATTCTGAAAAGGTCCCATTTACTCCCACTCTCTGCTTCCTGTATGCCAACCAATTCTCTACCCACATCAATACCATGCCCCCAATACCGTGTGCTTTAAGTTTACACACTAATCTCCTGTGTGGGACCTTGTCAAAAGCCTTTTGAAAATATAAATATACCACATCCACTGGCTCTCCCCTATCCACTCTACTAGCTACATCTTCAAAAAGTTCTATAAGATTTGTCAGGCATGATTTTCCTTTCACAAATCCATGCTGACTTTGTCCGATGATTTCACCTCTTTCCAAATGTGCTGTTATCACAACTTTGATAACCGGCTCCAGCATTTTCCCCACCACCAATGTCAGACTAACCAGTCTATAATTCCCCTGTTTTTCTTTCCCTCCTTTTTTAAAAAGTGGGGTTACATTAGCAACCCTCCAATCCTCAGGAACTAATCCAGAATCTAAGAAGTTTTGAAAAATTATCACTAATGCATCCACTATTTCTTGGGCTACTTCCTTAAGCACTCTGGGATGCAGACCATCTGGCCCTGGGGATTTATCTGCCTTTAATCCCTTCAATTTACCTAACACCACTTCCCTACTAACATGTATTTCCCTCAGTTCCTCCATCTCACTAGACCCTCGGTCCCCTACTATTTCCGGAAGATTATTTATGTCCTTCTTAGTGAAGACAGAACCAAAGTAGTTATTCAATTGGTCTGCCATGTCTTTGTTCCCTATGATCAATTCACCTGTTTCTGACTGTAAGGGACCTACATTTGTCTTGACCAATCTTTTTCTTTTCACATATCTATAAAAGCTTTTACTGTCAGTTTTTATGTTCCCTGCCAGCTTTCTCTCATAATCTTTTTTCCCTTTCCTAATTAAGCCCTTTTTCCTCCTCTGCTGGTCTCTGAATTTCTCCCAGTCCTCTGGTGTGCCGCTTTTTTTTGCTGATTTATATGTTTCTTCTTTGGACTTGATACTATCCCTAATTTCCCTTGTCAGCCACAGGTGCACTACCTTCCCTGGTTTATTCTTTTGCCAAACTGGGATGAACAATTGTTGTAGTTCATCCATGCGATCTTTGAATGCTTGCCATTGCATATCCACCATCAACCCTTTAAGTATAATTTGCCAGTCTATCTTAGCTAATTCACGTCTTATACCTTCAAAGTTACCCTTCTTTAAGTTCAGAACCTTTGTTTCTGAATTAACTATGTCACTCTCCATCTTAATGAAGAATTCCACCATATTATGGTCACTCTTACCCAAGGGGCCTCGCACAACAAGATTGCTAACTAACCCTTCCTCATTGCTCAATACCCAATCTAGAATGCCCTGCTCTCTAGTTGGTTCCTCGACATGTTGGTTCAGAAAACCATCCCACATACATTCCAAGAAATCCTCTTCCTCAGCACCCTTACCAACTTGGTTCACCCAATCTATATGTAGATTGAAGTCACCCATTATAACTACTGTTCTTTTATTGCATGCATTTCTAGTTTCCTGTTTAATGCCATCCCCAACCTCACTACTACTGTTAGGTGGCCTGTACACAACTCCCACCAGCGTTTTCTTCCCCTTGTTATGCAGCTCTACCCATATCGATTCCACATCCTCCAGGCTAATGCGTTAATCTCCTCTCTAACCAGCAATGCTACCCCACCTCCTTTTCTTTCCTGTCTATCTCTCCTGAATATTGAATATCCCTGGATGTTGAGCTCCCATCCTTGGTCACCCTGGAGCCATGTCTCTGTGATCCCAACTATATCATATTCATTAATAACTATCTGCACATTCAATTTATCCACCTTGTTACGAATGCTCCTCGCATTGACACACAAAGCCTTCAGGCTTGTTTTTACAACACTCTTAGCCCTTATACAATTATGTTGAAAAGTGGCCCCTTTTGCTTTTTGCCCTGGATTTGCCTGCCTGCCACTTTTACTTTTCACCTTACTACTTTTTGCTTCTACCCTCATTTTACACCCCTCTGTCTCTCTGCACTTGATCCCATCCCCCTGCCACATTAGTTTAAATCAGGGGTGGGCAAACTTTTTGACTTGTGGGCCACAAAGGGTTCTAAAATTTGACAGGGGGGGCCGGACCAGGAGCAGATGGACGGAGTGTTTTGGTAATACACCTCATAAGAGAAAATAAAATATCATGGGATATGTAGAAAACATGTGCTTTAATTTCAATTGAAAATGAACAAATGCATTACAACAAAATATCTGTCTTTGAAGTCCCATGGTATTTAGCTATTTATTGAAATGACTTTTAAAACACTGAAAATTAAATGAATAAAATACAGCTTTTTTTAATAGTAACAGTTATTGTTTTAAAGCACTGAAAATTCTGTTATCCTTCAAGATATTATCATCATCACTCTCCTCCTGACTGTCTTTATTTCAAAAATGGTAGGAGATGCAGGTCTACTTGTCTTGCTCCTTCTTATTCAATTGTCCCCTGTGCCAAAACTCAACAACGACCAGCACAAGGACAGAACAGTGACAGCGCGCCAGTATGCGGAGCGCATTATTTGATCTGGAGCGCATTTTTTATTTTGAGAACGTACGTGCACCTGCGCACTACTCATGTCCATCACTTAACAGAAATGACATGTAACATGTAAGGCTTATTGAAAAAAATATTTTCAAATGCATTTTTTACATAACACAACGAAGAAACTTATTTTTAATTTCAGTGGGAACAGTGTTGTTGGTCTCCCTTTTTAGCCAGCGCATCAAAGTCTGGATTTAGTTTTGTTGTGGCGATTCTCAGGATGGGATTGAGGTGTTGGTCAGTTAACTTGAATCTGTGGCTGGCTTTGTTGATGTTCATGACGCTGAACGCCTGTTCACACAAATAGGTCGAGCCAAACAAAGAGTAAAGCGCAAATGTGGAGTAATACGCTGCACCTCAACAAAGGTCAATGTATATAGAGTGCATCATCTATTGGGAAAATGCCAGAATTGCAGGGAAAAAACGTTAACAAGGTTTATTAATATAATTTCATCAAGTTCTGCGGGCCCATGCCTGGTTTAAATCCTCCTTAACAGCAGAAGCAAACGCTCCCCCTAGGACATTGGTACCAGTCCAGCCCAGGTGCAGACCGTCCTGTTTATACCGGTCCCACCTCCCCAGAACTGGTTCCAATGCCCCAGAAATTTGAATCCCACCCCCTTGCACCATTTTTCAAGCCACATATTCATCTGAAATATCCTCCTATTTCCACTCTGACTAGCACATGGCACTGGTAGTAATCCAGAGATTATTACCTTTGTGGTCCTACTCTTTAGTTTATCTCCTAACTCCCTAAATTCACCTTGTCGGATCTCATCTCATTTTTTACCTATATCTTTGGTACCACGACCACTGGCTGTTCACCCTCCCATTCCAGAATGTCCAGCAGCCGCTCAGAGACATCCTTGACCCTTGCACCAGGGAGGCAACATACCATCCTGGAGTCTTGTTTGCGGCCGCAGAAACACCTATCTATTCCCCTTACGATCGAATCCCCTGTCACTATAGCTCTCCCACTCCTTTTCCTTCCCTCCTGTGCCGCAGAGCCACCCATGGTGCCATGAACTCAGCTGCTGCTGCCTTCCCCTGATGAGACATCTCCCCCAACAGTATCCAAAACAGTATATCTGTTTAGGAGGGAGATGACCTCAGGGGACTCCTGCACTACCTGCCTACTGCTACACTGTCTCGTGGTCACCCCTTCCCTTTCTGCCTGTGTAGCCTTTACCTGCGGTGTGGCCAACTCACTGAACATGCTATTCATAACTTTCTCAGCATCGCGGATGCTCCAGTATGAATCCAGTCGCAGCTCCAGACGCTCATTGTGGTCTGCCAGAAGCTGCAGCTGGACACACTTCCTGCACACATAGTCATTAGGGACACTGGAAGTATCCCTGATTTCCCACATGCTGCAGGATGAAAAAACCACGGGGCTGATCTCAGCTGCCATGACCTACCCAATACTTGCCTCAACTTTTGAAACTTTCTCCTTTTAAAGGAACTTCCCCGGCCTTACCTCACTTGGAGTGAAGCTCGTCCTCAGCCTCTCGAGACAAAGCCTTCCTACTCTGTCTCCATCTACTCCGTCGCCCATTCCATCTAACTGTTCTCTTTAAATACTCCCGCTGCCTCACGGTCCGACTTACACGTGCTTGCGTAGTCGTGCCCCCGCTAAACTGCCGAAGAAAAAAAATGTAAGTCAGTATAAAATACAATGGAAGTGTTTCCTTTCTCATGGGCTGAGGGTGGGAGGATGGAATGATACCCAGTAAGTTCCCACCTCAGACATTATGGTGAATAGTACAGAACATAATGTGAGGTGACCTGGTCCTCTGGTTGGAAAGTGCGACTCTACAATCTGTTCACCAACTTTTTGAGGTGACTGAATCTTTCCCACAATCAACCATATCATCAGTGCTTTACTCCACCACTGATCTTCTGAGCAATCTCCTCCCACTGTCACTTAACACAGCCAAGGATGGCTGCCACAGTCCCAGCCACTCACTAGACCTCCCTCCTTCTCCCCAACTCCTCAGCCAGGGTGTCCAAAGCTACACCAAAACCTACGACACAGTTTGCTTGACCATAAGGCATTGAGGGGATGCTTGAAGGCTCTATTTCAGAGCGAGGACATCAATTGTGATGTGTCTCCAGGCTCAGTGTTGGACCCATTGTTGTTTGGCATCAATATCAACAAGCTGTATGAAATGTACATGACATGGTGTGCAGGTTTGCAAATAGATTTTGTCATAGCGAAAGAAGACTCTTCATGGCTGTTTCCTTAACAATTTTGTTTTACCAGTCAGGGTTGCTATCCTGAGCTGAACCACCGAAACTGGAGGACAAGTGGACAAGTCTGTCCTCTACCCTTTGACCTGTTTGGCATGAGTGACCCTACCAACAGCCAAAGCATAAAGCCCAGACTCCAGCCAACGTAGCTCTTGAGGTCATTGAGGCATGCAAGCTGCCAAAGTACAATAAGGTTGTGGTAGTCTTTGTGGAATCTAGGATTGGAAGATACCAAATTAAGATGAGAGGTGTAATATTTAAAGGAAAGATTCTCCTCAGATTCACAGTGCTGCAGCAATTCTCAAGCAGAAGCTCACAATTTTTCTCTCTATAGGAAATGATTGCAAATTCCCAGTGTTTTGTATCCCTGCCTATTTAGCCAAATTTATGACAAATACCAATACACATTCAGGAGATTTTGCAAATATTGACCACTTTTCTCAGCTGCAAGTTTTTCCAAAGTTAATCAGACTGAAATACTTTTGGAAATAATTGCAATGTGGATAAACAACGTTTATAATTGTGCAATAGGTTCCCAACTCGGCCATTAAGGAGCCTGGTACAGAGACAGTGTGAGATCAGATTAGTGGTGCTCTGGTTGGCAAGTGAGAGCCTATAACCTACTCACCAACTATGACCCCGTGTGTGAGCTGACTGAATTTTTCCCACGATGTTCCATGTCCTTGGTGCTTTACTCTAACCTTGATCCCATGAGCTATCTTCTACCACTACCACTTCACAGTGATGTAAATTGGCGGCCACAGCAAACACTGAGTCTATCACCTTCTTCCCCACTCCTCGACCAGGGAGTTTACATTTGCATCAAAAACACTGCTGCAGATGATGCAAATCTGAAATAAAAACAGAAAGTGCTGGCAATGAGTAGCAGGAGCTGGAATGTTTGTGAATGAAGAGACATGGGATTAGTATTTCAGCTCAGTCTTGTTCTTTCATGGTAAAACCAATAGCATTGAGTTACATCTTACTACATTTTGTTGTCATCTTTAAATATTGACTGCACGTTAATCCACAGCTGTAATGTGAGATTTGCATTCAAGTTTGGGTGTTTGGTCTGGCAGTCCAGGTCATTACCATTGATACTAAATATCTGACACTTCTTTGACTTTCCAAAATAGATCACCTCGCAGTTAACTGTGATGAAATCCATTTGCCACTCGTCAGTACGCTTCCCTGGTGCTTGTGAGAACAAAGGGAATGTCAGTGATAGAGGGGAGAAAGGGATTAGCAAACCTACACCATCCTCACTCAGATGTCTCTGTTGATCACCCCTTTATTGACATTCCCGTTGTTTTTCCACCCTACTTCTTTCACTGAAACCTGAAACATATTTGATATTCATCAGAACCTCCCTGAACTGTACCTAGTTATATACGGTGATAGTTTGTACACACATTATCAAATGAACGAGACTTACATTCATCAATACTGTACATCTGTGTTGTACAGATTCTGAGTCAGAAAGATTTTAACTTCTTCAGGGTCCTGATGAAGGGTCTCAGCCTGAAACATCGACTGTTTACTCGTTTCCATAGTGAGGTCAGGCCTGCTGAGCTCCTCTAGCATTTTGTGTGTGTTGTGTGATACTTGTACAACATAGGAAAGAATTAGGAGCAGGAGAAGCTCACTCCTCAGTTCACTGAGGTCATAACTGGTTCCTGACCTCAATACCAACTTTCAACTCCTTCTCACATATTCCCTGACTCTGCTGAGATATAAATTCTTATTGATCTGTACATTGAATGTATGAGTAACTGAACTTCCACAATGCAATAACATACAGTGCCTATAAAGAGTATTCACCCTCCTCTGAATCTTGCAAGTTTTGGTATTTTACTGTTTTACAACATTGAATTACTGTGGATTTAATTTGGCTATTTTTGTCAGCAATCAACAGAAAAAGATTCTTTCGTGTCAAAGTGAAGACAGATCGGCACAAATTGATCTATATTAATTACAAATGTAAAACATAAAATAATTAATTGCATATCTATTCACCCCCCCCCCCTTTAATATGACACACAAATCATCACTGCTGCAGACAATTGGTTTCAGAAGTCACATAAATAGTTAAATGGGGATCTGTTTTTGGAGACCTCTGTGTAGTCAAGGTGTTTCAATTGATCGTGGTAAAAATATTCCTGTATCTGAAAGTTCCAACTGCTGGTGAGTCAGTATCCTGGCAAAAACTACACCATGAAGACAAAAGAACACTCCAAGCAACTCTGTGAAAATGTTATTGAAAAGCACAAGTCAGGAGATGATACAAGAAAATTTACAAGTCACTGAATATCCCTTGGTGTACAGTTAAGTCAATCATCAAGAAATGGAAAAAATATGGCACAGCTGTAAATCTGCCGAGAACAGGCCAGCTGCAAGAACTAAGTGACCATGCAAGAAGGGGAATAGTGAGGGAGGCCACCAAGAGACCTATGACAATTCAGGAGGAGTTACAAGCTTCAGTGGCGGAGATGGGAGAGACTGCGCATTCAATAACTGTTGCCCGGGTGCTTCACTGGTCAGCGCTTTATGAGGGAGTGACAACTAGAAAGCCACTGTTGAAAGTAACTCACGTGAAATCTCAGCTAGAGTTTCCCAGAAGGCATGTGGGAAACTCTGAAGTCAGTTGGAAGAAGGTTCTATGATCTGATGAAACTAAAATTGAACTTTCTGGATATCAGACTGAATGCTAAGTTTGGTGTAAGCTGAACACTGCACATCATCAAAAAGCGCACCATCCCTACTATGAAGATATGGTGATGCTTCACTGCAGCAAGCTGCAGAAGGCTTGTGAAGGTACAGGTTAAAGTGAATGCCGCAAAATACAGGGAAATCCTGATGCAGCCTGCAAGAGAACTGCAACTTGGGAGATTTGTTTTCCAGCAAAACAACCCTACAGAAGAATGGCTTAAAAATCACAAAGTTAACATCCTGGAGTGGCCAAGTCAGTGTCCAGATCTCAACCCAATTGAGAATTTGTGGTTAGACTTGTAAAGGGCTGTTCAGTCACGATTCCCGTGCAATCTGACAGAGCCTGAGCAGTTTTGCAAAGAAGAATGGGGATAAATTGCAGTGTCCAGATGTGCAAAGCTGATAGAGACCTATCCACACAGACACAATTACAGCCGTAATTGCTGCCAAAGGTACATCTACTAAATACTGACTTGAAGGAGGATGAGTAATTGTGCAATCAGTTATTTTGTGTGTAATATGCTGTAAAGTTTCACTGCTAATGTAATGGCTTCTCTGTAGCAGCGATGTTTGGCTTATGACTAGAGATTACGGGGCATGTTAGCCAATGAGCAGGATGTTGTTCTTTCTTGTGTGTCTGGGAACTGGGAATTTGCGGTCCTTTGCCAGGGAAAGATGAGGAGAGAAGATGCAAATGGAGAGAGTTGGTAGCCCGCTGGACGGAGTAGACTTAGAGCGAGGGTCCGAAGGTCAGCAACAATTGGAGGAGGTCAATAGTGGACGAATGGCTTTATCAGTGAGCTCCAACATTGCGCATTAGACTGTTTCATGAGCATGGGCCCTTTTTCTTGTTGTTTCTTTACTAACTATATAGTCAAATTACGGATTATAAAGCTCAATCATTTAATCACATATTGTATACCGTTTGTTATTTTGCGATACTGATTTGTATCAGGGAGCACATCATGCAGCATCCACCCAAATGAGATTTGTTAAGTTTGGCCGGGCTGGGGAGGCTATCATCCCCTATATTAAGCCACTAGCCGAACCAAGAGATACATGTGTTTAATAGTTGTAATAAATTTAGACCAATTGGTAAAAATTTGTTTTCACTTAGACATGAAAGGGTAATTTCTGTCGATCAGTGTCAAAAAAGCCAAATTAAATCCATTGTGATTCAATGCTGTAAGACAAAAAAATATGAAAACTTCTGGAATGGGGGAATGCATAATTTTGATAGGCACTGTACAGAGACCTCAGCATTCACAACATATTGGTCACTTTGGCCATTCACAGGTCTAGGCAGCATGCAGTCGAGGGTTCTTCCTCAGCTGATTGCCTGCCCCTTTTCCAAGGCTACGTCCATAACCATGTGCCCCTGAAAAAGAAAAAAAGCACAACATCCATGTTTACATTGGATACATTATGGGACGGATTGTTTAACTTATAAAATGCATTTAAATTCCTGATGATTAATTGAATGCCAATACACAGCTGCCGTGTGTGATTTGTATTCCTGTCTCTAGGTTACAAGCTTGATAATTTCACTACTCCACTATCCCACCCTAATACGAAGCACTGTGGAGAACAAAGGGAACGTCTGTGGCAGAGAGAGGGAAGTTCAAAGGAGTTGGGCAGGGCAAACATTTTTACACAGAGAGCGGTGGATGCCTGGAATGTGCTGCCTGGCGTAGTGTTGGAGGAAACCAAGAGGCTCTAAAAGTAGGCATGCAGATATGCAGAGAATGGAAGGATGTGGGCATTTTGTAGGCAGAACGGATTATTATTGGACCTGGACATTAGATTACGAATACAATTAGTTTGGCCAAAGGGCCTGTTCCTGTGCTGTACTGTACAATGTTCTATTCTCTATGTGATTAATTGATAAGCAAGCTGTAATCTCTCTCAACAACACACACAGGCTGCTGGAGGAACACAGCAGGTCATGCAACATCAAGACCTGATGAAGGGTGTTGGTGCAAAACAATAACTCCACTGGTGCTGGCTGACTGCCAGGTTCCTCCAGCACTTAGTGTGTGTGGTTACAGATTCCATCATCTGCAGTCTCTCTTGTGTGAGCAACCTCTCTCAGCACCCTTTCCAGATATTCTCTTTGTTCTCTCCACCCTGCCTCCTTCACCAAAACTTAAAAAGATTTGATGTCCATCTGGATCCTTGCAGAACTGGCTAAACACAGTGATAGTTTGTGCACAGGTTATCATATGGAACCAGACCAATATGCATCAATACTCCTCATGTGTTGTACAGATTCTGACCTGTGGCCACCAGTACAGTGACAGCCCATGCCCATCCTAGTTTAAAGATTCATTTGTTCCTACCAGCCCAGTGACAGGGACTTACAAGGATAAGCTGCCTACTGGTACTGTGCCCAGTGTAAAACAGTGGCAGACTTCTGCCTGTCGTGTGCATGAAATAAACCCAATCCTCACTGACATTGGATGCGGATAACGGTTAAAACACTGCCTCACTCATCCTTGAGTGAACGCACAGGATTACTTCAGTGCAGGTGGATTCCTGATGTCCAACATGAAAAATAGATGAATCAGAATTAGGAGTAGAAGAAGCTTAAAGTTCACTTAGATCCTCTCCAGCCAATCAGTGACATCATAGTGGATGGTTGACTTCAAAACCCAGTCCATCTCTTGCCCACACATGCCCAATTTCTGTTGAAATCTAAACTTAAATTAATTTTGTATATTGAATATATGGGGTAACTGAGCCCCCACTACCCTCTGATCCATTGGACCCCAAATATGCCTTAAAATTGATGGTTTCCTAAACCTATTGCCTTGTGCCCTAGGAGTGTAAGAACAAAAATTCCATTTAAACAGCACCAGACACAAATTCAGTGCCAGATACATTTTCATCTGAAATGGACATGGAGAACACTTCCACCATGGTGTGGCTCAACCTCCAGCCCCTCCCACCTCACACCACTGTTGCAGTATTTTCTCTTCACCCATTGAATCAAGTAGCCCCTCAGATTACTTCCCAGGGGCTATGAAGGATGGTCATAAAATGTGGACTTCCCAATGAACCCAAATTATAACAACTGAGTTTAAATAATCAACACACAGGTTATAGGGAAGTGCAAGTATCTGACCATCAGAGAAGTTACCTGTTGATCATCATGTCATCACAGCTCCATAATCAGAGAAATAGAATGATTTCAGATCTTCAGCTTTATTTGTCTTCCTTTTCAATTTTATAGATTAAAACATCCTTCAATCACTAGAGTGCTAGTAGCTAGTTTTCTTGTCATTACGTTCCTCCAGCTCCTTTAGTGACTGAGAGTTGAACAGAGAAGAAAAGTTGTCACTTTACTTCAGCATTAGAGTAGGGAAAGTGTAGATATGTTACCGTTTGAAAGCCCTGCCTCAGCATTTCCAAGTAAGGTTCAGAGTGAATCACCTGAGCGGATGATCCTCACTGTCATGAAGAAGAAAGTGGCAGATGGATTTGCATAGAAAAATCCCACTAGCAACCAGAAATTGGTTGAATTATTTGAACATTGTTTTCTATTATGTTGGATATGGTGCTAACTGTATGAACAATGACACTCCCTTCACTGAATGGAGGCTTTGCATAGCTTCAGCACATGTGGACATTTGCAATAGAACCTAAAATGTAGGGAAGGAGTGTGGGCAACAGCAGAAGTCTACTCCTCCCCGAACCATGTTCTGCCTGTTATTGAGATCATCATTGACCATCCAGCTCAATGCCAGACTTCCTCAGTCATCCCCTTATCTCCTGGTACTGCTCGGGTCTAAAATCCTGCGGGTTTGTGAACGGAATCTACAGAGCAACTGGACATGCGTGACTCTCCCAAGGAGATACTGTGATGCAGCAACACCTTAACAGTGGCTACTTATTTTTGTCTCTGCAGGTATACATTGCAAGGATAAATGTATTAAGATGTGCAAAGGTCAGTAACTTAATTTTTTACATCACAAGAAACACTTAGCTCTTTGAATCCTTTTATTTCAATTCCCCTTTTAACCAAATTAATGACAAATATCTAAACACAGATTCAGGAAAGCTTGAAATTATTACTCTCTTTTTCTAGCTACAGATCTTTATCAAAGTAAATCAGAATTAAAATTTTGGAATTGATTGCAGTCTGGGGGAAAATGACATCCAGATTTGTCCAGTAAGTTTCCACTTCAAACATTATGATACATGGTCCAGACACAGCGATATCCAGTGGTGCTCTGGTTGGGAGGTGGGATCCTACAATCTGATCACCAACTGTGACCATGTGTGTGTGAGGTGACTGAATCTTACCCATGATGCACCATGTCCTCAGTGCTTTACTCCCACTGTCACTTTATGGTGACCAAAGATGGCTGCCACACTCAGCCAACACTAGGCCTCTCTCCTTCTCCTCAACTCCTTAACCAGGGTGTCCAAAAACCACAATGCTGCAGATACTACACATCTGAAACAAATAATGAACCCTGGCCATGCGATGAAAGCAAGGCAGTGAATGTTGTCTGCATGGACTTCAGTGTGTTTGTCCATCGTCGTTGATGAAGACCTCAACACCATTAATGACGGTGTCGAGACTAGCGCTTGATTTGGATTTAAGTGAGGGAGAGTTGCTCAGCGTCAGCCTCACTCTCTCTTCCCAATTCCCATTTGGATCCAGTGGCAAGACAAGAGTCAAGACGGCTGGAGATGGGACTAGGTGCAGTGGATGACCAGGATGTCTCCTGTGTCTTGTTGCTTTTTACATGTTCCACGATGCTTGCAGAGACCACCTTCTTAACCGTTGGACCTTCCATTGGTCTCATCTGCTCAATCCACTGGAGTTTGTCTTCACTTACAGGGATAGACAATTCCCTATCTCACCGAGGGTTTGAGACTCATCGGCTACCCTCAACTGGTTTAGACGGCCTGTCGAAGCTGTTGCCCGGGGTGTGGCTGCTGTCACATGCAAACAGCTACAGGGAGCCACAGGTGAGAGCTGAATGCCAGGTGGGGATCAAAGGTGGACTAACTGCCTTGAAAAGGATGTGACATGTTCCCTCACCAGAGATGCTACCCCTCCCTGACACCCCGTGGACTTCAGTAAGGCATGTGACAAGGTCTGACATGGGAGGTTGGTCAAGAAGGTTCAGTCACTCAGCATTCAAGATGAGGTAGTAAACCGGATTAGATATTGGCTTTGAGGCAGAAGCCAGTAAGTGTTTGCCTCTCTGATTAGAGGCCTGTGACTAGAGGTGTACTGCAGGGACTGGTGCTGTGCCCAAAAGGCATGTTTCTCTGCTGTACTTTTCTGTGGTTCTATGACTCTGTAATGATCAGCAGGAGAAAGGCATTTGCTGAAGTTGTATAAGGTGTTGTCAATCTGTTATTCTGCATAGTCCCATCAAATCATACCAGGACCATAGCCTTCCATACCCCACCTTTTATGTACTGTACTTTTCCAACCTTATCTTAAATGTTGTAAATGAACTCACATCCATTACTTCTGCTGGCAGCTTGCTCCATACTTGCATCACACTGAGTGAAAAAATTCTCCCTCAGATTCTCCTTAAATATTTCACCTTTCACTCTTATTCTAAGACCTCCAGTTATACTCACTCAATCTCAACGGGAAAAGCCAACTTGCATTTACCATTTCTATACCTCTCATAATTTTATATACCTCTATCAAATCTCCCATCATTCTCCTATGATCAGGGAATAAAGTCCTATTCACCCTTTCCCTATAACTCATGCACTCAAATCCCTGCAACATCCTAGTAAATTTTCTCTGTACTCTTTCAATGTTACATCCTTCCTGTTGGTAATCAATCAAAGCTGCACACAATACTCCAAATTAGGCCTCACTAATGTCTTATACAATTTCAACATAACATCTCAACTCCTGTATTCAATACTTCAGTTTGAAGGCCAATCTATCAAAAGCTCTCTTTATGACCCTACCTACCTGCAATGCCACTTTCAAGGAATTATGAATCTGTATATCCAGATCCCTCTGTTTCACCACACTCCTCAGTGTCCTACCAACTTTAAGTCCTACCTTGGTCTGTCCTCCCAAACCTCACACTTGTCTGCATTAAATTTCATCTGCCGTTCCAGTTGGTTCAAATCCCACTGCAAGCTTTGATAGATTTGCTTGCTGTCCACTACAGCCCCAATCTTGGGGTCATCTACAAATTTGCTGATCCCATTTACTACATTATCATCAAAATCATTAATATGGATGTCAAACAACAACAGACCCAGAACCAGTCCCTGCAGCACACCACTAGTCACAGGCTTCCAGTCAGAGGTGCAACCATTTACTGTACTACCACTCTGGCTTCTCCCACAAAGCCAATGTCTAATCCAATTTCCTACCTCATCCTGAATGCCAAGCAGCTCAACCTTCTGGACCAGCCTCCCATGCGGGACCTTGTCAAAGTCCTTGCCGAAGTCTATGTAAACAACATCCACTATCTTCCCTTCATCAACTTTCCTGGTAACTCCCTCGAAAAACTCTGTAAGATTGACTTGACATGATCTACCTCACACAAAGCCATGTTGACTATTCCTAATCTGGCATGTGCATGTACTAAATACTGACTTGAAGAGGCTGAGTAAGTATGCAATCAATTATTCTGAGTTTAATAATTGCAATAAATTTAGACCAATTTGTAGAGATCCGTTTTTACTTTCACACGAGTCTTTTCTGTTGATCAGTGTCAAAAAAGCCAAATTAAATCCATTGTGATTCAATGTTGTAAAACAATAAAAGATGAAAACTTCCAAGAGGGGTGAATACTTTTTATTGACATATACATGTACAGTATATCTGTATGTATACTGTATATATGCAAATATATTTTATACCTTTTACTGTAATTTACAGTTTTTGTTATATATTGCAATGTACTGCTGCGGCACAACTACAAATTTCAAAACTTATGCCAGTGATATTAAATCTGATTCTGATTCAGTTTCTGAGATTGAAAACCTGGCTGACTGGTACCTCTTACTCAACATTTTCAAGACAAAGGAGCTGGTTATTAACTTGAGGAAACCAGGGGTCCATGAGCCTGCCCTCCTTGGAGGATCAAAGGTGGAGAGGGTCAGCAGTTTTAAGCTCCTCAGTGTTATCATTTTGGAGAACCTGCCCTAGGCCCTGCAATTATGAAGAAAGTATGGCAGCTCCTCTGCTTCCTTAGGAGCTTGTGAAGATTCAGCATGTGTCATGGAGAATCTATCGATTAGCTGTGTCACAGCCTGGTATGGAAACAGCAATGCCCTTGAAGGGAAAATCCAATAAAAATTAGTGGATACAGCCCAGTCTATCACAGGTAAAGCCTGTTTTTGAGCACATCTAAGTGAAACATTGTTGCAGGAAAGCAACATCAGTGACTCCGAACACCCAAGACATGGTCTCTTCTCACTGCTGCCATCAGGAACAAGGTACAGGAGCCTCAGAACTCCACCGCCAGGTTCAGAAACAGTTTGTGCCTCTCAACCATCACGTTCTTGAACCAAAGGGGATAACTTCATTTAACTTTACTTGCCCCATCATTGAAATGTTCCCACAACCAATGGACTCACTTACAAGGACTCTTCATCTCATGCTCTTGATATTTATTGCTTATTTATTTTATTTTTTTTCTTTTTGTATTTACACAGTCTGTTGTCTTTTGGACACTAGATGAACACCCAAATTGGTGCAGTCTTTAATTGATTCTGCTATGGCTGTTGTTCTATTATGGATTTATTGTTGCAAGGACGAGGCTGAGGATGAACCCAAGTGCAGGACACAGGCGTGGAGGCAGAGTCGTGAGGCGTTAGCATCATCGTGAACAGGGAACCGATATCCAGGAGGGTCTTTACACGGAGACAAGGTTTACATGGAGTATCCAGGAAATGCTGCGGAGCTTAAAACTGACAGTCCTAAGGAATCAGGAAATGAGGTTTACTCACACTAGAGTCGACCAATGAACTGGCGAAGCAGGGCTAATACCCAAGTTTTATCCAATGTTGGCTAATGGGAACCAGATGTGCTGTAATTAGTGGAACTGGGAATGAATGGAAATCAGATGAGGGGATTAAGGCCTAATAAAGGAGGTAATAGCAAGATATGGAATTGCCAGATGGGACCATGACACTTATTGAATATGCCCACAAGAAAATGATTCTCAGGTTGTATATGGTGGCATTTATGTACTTTGATAATATATTTACTTTGAACTTTGAACATCATCTTTCTGTACAGTCACAGCACTGTTTATTCACCCTGGCATTTTGGTTCCCGTCCCCCTGCAACATTATTTTAAACTCCCTGGAGCAGCACTAACAAACCTCTTTTCTCTACAACGGCATGCAATTAAAGAACTTCACATATCCCAATGAGATCAACCCTCAAGCGTCTAGCTTCTGGAGAATGTTAATCTTGTGCACTCAGTGTCTCTGCGTAAGAGGACTTCCCTTTCCAGAAATCTTAAGACCATAAGACATAGGAGCAGAATTAGGCAATTCTGTCCATTGGATCTACTCCGCCATTTTATCATGGATGATTTCTTATCCCTCTCAACCCATTCTTCTGCCTTCTCATGTAACCTTTGACACCCTTACTAATCAAGAACCTATTAACTTCTTCTTTAAATATACCCAAAGAATTGGCTTTTACCATTGCAATGAATTCCACTTGCTAAAGAAGTTACTCCTTATCCCTATTCTAAAGAAAATCCTTGTATTCTGAGGATATGCCCTCTGGTCCTAAATTATCCCAACTATAGGAAACAACTTCTCTATGACCACTCTACCTAGACTTCTCAATATTCAATAGGTTTCAATGAGATCTCCCCCCCCCCCCACCAATCATTCTTCTAAACTTTAGTGAGTCCAGACCTAAAGCCATCAAATGCTTCTCATGCATTAAACCTTTCATTCTTGGGATTATTCTTGCAAAGCTTCTCTGGCTCCTATCCAATGTCAGCACATCCTTTCTTTGATAAGGGACCCAACATTGCAGTGTATAAAGGCTCAGTATTACATCCTTGCTTTTATATTCTAACCCTCTCAAAATGAATTTTAACGTTGCATTTGCTGCCTTTACTGCTGACTCAACCTGCAAATTAATCTTTACTAAATCCTGTACTAGGACTCCCAAGTTCCTTTGCACCTTCTATTTCTGAATTTGCCTCCATTTAGGAAATAATTTACACATTTATTCCTTCTACCAAAATGAACAACCATACACTTCCTTACACTGAATTCCATCTGTCACTTTGCTAGTTCTCCTAATCTGTCTAAATCCTTTTGAAGACTTTCTGCTTCCTTGACATTTCTTGTCAATCTACCTACCTTCATCCACGAACTTGGCCACAAAGCCATTAATTCTGTAACTGAGATCATAAACGTATAAAATGAGAAAAAGTGATCCCAACACTGACCTCTGTGTAATATCAATAGTTACTAACAGCCAAGCAGAACAGGCCCCCTTTATTCTGACTTTTAACTACTGGCAGTCAGCTAATCTTCAATCCATGTTTGTATCATCTTCTTGAATGAAATTCATGGCTGCATCATGCCTACACTGAGGCTACTCAACCCACTGAGGTCCTTCCAGCATCTTCAGTCTCTGCTGTTTACCAAAGCAGACTGTAGGGCCATTCACTGGAGTGACCTGATTTAATAATCTATAATCATTTATCGCTCTCCATTATCCATCCTGTTACTTTACCAGCCAGCCCAGTGAAATATGTTCTTGAGGCAACGCTACCCTGTTTGGTGGTTTGACCATAAGAAATGTTCTGGGTTCATTGGGATTGTAAAAGGCTGATGAATAGTTTCACTCCAGGTAAGGTCTGAGCATTGAGGGATGAATGCAAACTCAGTAGAAACATGTGGCTGGTTCTCTGTGGATTTGTACACTTTGTGGGTAGATCATACTGCAGGGGCTCAGAGAAGGATACAGATGACTTCAGCAACCACTGTATGTAGTAAGGCCATTTTTCACTACAACTGTCCGACACTTTACATACATTTGTTTTTTTCAGTTAAATGAATTCTCACTGCATTTCTGCATACAGCTGCAGTTTTACCCTTTGTGGTGCTCCCTGTGTAGTTTCACTCTCCACGGTGCCATGATCTGGACTGCCCTCTGGACTCATCTCCATCAGTCTCTAATGTTGGGTACTGATTTGAGAATGTTTTCTGCTGTTTTACCCATGCTGTTTCTTCAAATGACCACTCATTTATCATTTAGTCTACGTCCTGGAACGTGCAATCCAGGAAATTCAATTTCCCTCATGCTCCACGGAGACTTCTGAAATCTTAAACCTGAGTGTGATCAATCAGAGGCACAGCCTGTGCAGCGTGACATCCGGAGACACAAGGAGCGGAAATTCCCATATCTTCAGGAATAGTCCACAGTTACCAGTCATGATCTAAGAAATATTTTACTCTCCTTTCTCTTTCATAAAGATACTGATCTTCCATTTGTATCCTGAACTGTTCCACTCTTTCTTTGTCATTGTTGTGTTAGATTCTGGGTTAGTGATTAAATACTTGATCATTTCTGCTTAATTTACCAGTATAATTTTGGTGAAACACTTACCTCTCTTTCAGTAACTTAATTCTCTTGCTCTCTGTCCAACAAATTCCAATTCCTTGCGTTGGCACAGATTGCACTCTGTGTAAACCTGCCCTCACTGCCAAGTACAACATACAAGTTCATCAGTTCCTCTACAGAACTGATGAACTGTTTAATCACTGGCTAACAAAGGAGTGAAGTGTGGGTAGATAAAGCCACAGGAACACAAATTATTTCTGAAGTACTTACAACAATTTTTCTACCATTTCATTTCAGATTTTCCAAATGAAACCAATCAAAATAACTGTCTCAAGAAGTACGTTATAATTGAACTATCTTTTTCACTGATGTTAGATATGAAGTATAAAGATTTACAGCTGAAGAATTGTAATCAGGAAAGGAGAATTTCAGAATTGTGTTCTCATAATGTATGATGCATTTTGTACCTTGTTTACAATAGTCAGAAGTGCAGATTATTCATCATCCAAATGACCAATACACTGGGATGAGTCTCTTGATGATACATTACAAGAAGGATCTTTTATCAGCCTGAGTTGGTCAGATACTCCCATTGCTCCAGGTGGCGGTGGACAAAGATCATTCATCAGCTTACTCATAGCTGCTCACTGAACCTTAATGGAAATTGCACATCGAGAGAATTCAGCACAATTAGCCTTACCTTCAAACGACCTCTTGACACTGCCTCAATTAACACAATATGGCAAAAAGTGGGAGTAGCAGCTTGCTAGGATTCATAGATATGGAGACTCTTTCAATCTTAAGCAGTAGGATAGCACTGAAATAAATTGTTGTGGGATCCTGCTCCACACATATCCAAATTGATGGCCAGTGGAAGAGGACATTTGACCAAACACCAGGTACCCATGTCACCAGTGGTATAACGTTTCTCACAGAATAGAGAGGAGGCAATTGCCTTTGGTAGGCTGCAGAAATGCAATTGTGCCACCACAGAAAATACAAATGCTCTTACTTTTATCATAAGGGACACAATAAGGTATTCAATCCCTGAGGATTACCCCACCATTCAATATGAACATGGCTAAATTGACCTAGGCTAGTTCCATAAGACATAGCAGAATTAGGCCATTCAGCCCATTGAGTCTCCTCCACCAATCCGTCATGGAAGATCCCAGATCTCACTCAACCCCATACATCTGCCTTCTCGCCATACTGTATCCTTTGATGCCCCGACCGATCAGGAAATGATCAAATTCTGCCTTAATTATACCCACGGACTTGGCCTGCACCACACTCTGTGGCAGAGTGTTTCACAGAGTCACCACTCTGGCTGAAAAAAATTCCCCTTACCTCTGTTCTAAAAGGTCACCCCTCAGTTTTGAGGCTGTGCCCTCTAGTTCTGGATATACCCACCATAGGAAACATCCTCTCCGCTTCCACCTGATCTAGTCCTTTCAATATTCAGTAGGTGTCAATGAGATCCCCCCGCCCACAACCCCCTGCATTCTTCTAAGTTCCAGTGAGTACAGGTCCAAAGCTGCCAAACGCTCCTCATATGTTAACCCATTCATTCCCAGAATCATCTTTGTGAACCTCCTTGGGACTCTGTAATGACAATACATCCTTTCTGAGATATGGGGCCCCAAACCGTTGGCAATACTCCAAGTATGGCCCGAGAAGTGTTTTTTTTAAGCCTCAGCATTATCTCCTTGCCCTTATGTTCTATTCCCCTTGCAATAAATGCTAGCATTGCACTTGCCTTCTTTACCACAGACTCAACCTGTAAATTAACCTTCTGGGAGTCTTGCACGAGGACTCCTAAGTCCCTTTGCACTTCCGATGTTTGAACCTTCTCCCCATTTAGATAACAGTCCACACTATTGTTCCTTTTACCAAATGCATTATCTTCATTTCCTGATTCTGTTTTCCATCTGCCATTTTTTTGCCCATTCTTCCAATTTGTCCAGGGCCTGCTGCAATTGCATTACTTCCTCCACATTACCTACCCCTCCACCTATCTCTGTGTCATCCACAAACTTTGCCACAAGCCCATCAATTCCATTGCCTAAATCAATGACAAACAATGTGAAAAGCACAGGTCCCAATACTGACCCCTGAGGAACACCACTAGTCACTAGTAGCCAACCGGAAAAAGCTTCTTTTAATTCCACTTGCTGCCTCCTGCTTGTCAGCCATTTCATTATCCAAGCCAGTATCTTTGTAAATGACATCCACTGACTCCTTTGTCCACACTGCTTGTTACTTCCTTGCAGAATTCTAACAAATTTGTCAACAAGTTTTCTCTTTACAGAAACCTTGCTGACTTGGACTTATTTTATCATTAGTCTCCAAGTTCCTCAAAACCTCATCCTTAATAATAGATTTCTTTACCAACTGCTGGGGTTAGGCTAACTGCCCAATAATTTCTTTTCTTTTGCCGTCCTCTTTTCTTAAAGAGCGGAGTGATATTTGCATTCTTCCAGACCTCCGGACCATGCCAGAATCAACTGATTTCTGAAAGATCATGACCAATGCATCTGTTATCTCTCCCCCAACCTCTCTCAGGACTCCAGGATGTAGACAATTTGGCCCGGGTGACTTATCCACCTTAAGACCTTTGAGATTGCGTAGCACATTTTCCTTTGTAATAGCAATGGTGCTCACTCCTGTTCCCTGACACTCATGGATGGACTAATGGCACACTGCTAGTGTCTTGCACAGTGAAGACAGATGCAAAGTACCCATTAAGTTCATCTGCCTTTTCTCTGTCCCCCATTACTACCTCACCAGCATCATTTTCCAGTGGTCCAGTGTCAACTCTCACCCCTCTTTTACTCTTTATATAACTGAAAAAAATTTTGGTATCCTGCTTTATTGGCTGGTTTGCCCTCATATTTCAACTTTTCCCTTATAGTGTTTTTAGTTGCCTTCTGTTGAATTTTAGTCCTTAACTTTCTTTGCCAACCATGGCTGCTTCCCCCTACCATTTGAGAACTTATTCCTCTGTGGGACATATATGTCCTGTGCCTTGTGAACTGCTGTATTCTCAGAAATTTCAGTCATCTCTGCTCTGCCATCATCCCCGCCAGTATCCTCCTCCAATCCACCTGGGCAAGCTCCTCTCTCATGTCTCTGTAATTCCTGTTATTCCATTGCAATACTGATGCATGTGACTTCTGCTTCTCTCTCTCAAATTGCAGTATGAATTCAATCCTATTATGATCACTGTCTACTAAGGGTTCCTTTACATTAAGCTTCCTAATAAGATCTGGGTTATTACACAACACCCAACCTAAGACAGCCTTTCCCCAAACAGCCTCAAGCACAAGCTGCTGAAGAAGGCCATCTCATAGGCATTCACAAAATACCTCTCTTGCGACCCAACACCAACTTGATTTTTCCAATCCTCTTGCCTTTTGAAGTCCCCCCATTACAATTTTCCAGCTCCCTTTGCATCTCAACCCCATATTGTGGCTGCTATTTGGAGGCCCATGTATTATTCCCATAATGATTTTTTAACCCTTGCAATTTCTCCCACAATGACTCAACATTCTCTGACTGTATGTCATCTCTATGTCACCTGTATTCCCCATAATTCTAAATTTCCTTTCCCCCAAAAATGTATCTCTGTCTACTTTAAGAACCCCCAGGGAACCAGCTTCCACCACCCTCCAGAGTAGAGTATTCCAGAGATTCACATTATCTGCTTGATGTTCCTCCATAATTCGGTTTCAAATAACCACTCCCTAATCTTGTAACTATGTCCCCTTGTTAGAGTTTCTCCCACTAATGGAAATAAGATCCGTGGGATTTAATGCATTTCAATATGATCACTTGATGTTGTCCTAGTTCGTTCCACCACTCATGACAGAACAATTTCTCAGGAATAGACTGCCATGTTGTTAAAAATAGCTCACTTGATCCGACAAGGCACTTGTGGATCTATGTTTTTCAGCAAAAGTCCAAATCAATGTTGGGAGTGTAAATGGCTATCATCCTTAGAAAGAGAATTGTTTTGTTCTTCAGAAATGTGAAAAGAAAGAAGGAGGAGGGGAAAAAATTACCAGAAGTTAGAGAAATCAATGTTTATGCCATCTGGTTGGAGACTACCCAAACAGAATATGAGTTGTTCTGCTCCAAATTGAGAGTGGCCACATTGTACCAGTACAGGAGACCAGGGACTGGCATGTTGGAATGGAAAGTAGAATTAAAATAAGTAGCCACCAGGAACATCCGCGGTTTTATACCATAAGCCTATAAGATACAGGAGCAGAAGTAGGCCATTCAGCCCATAGAGCCTGCTCCGCCATTCAATCATGAGCTAATCCAACTCTTCCAGTCATCCCCACTCCCCTGCCTTCACCCCACACCCTTTGATGCCCTGGTCAATCAAGAACCTATCTATCTCTGCTTTAAATACACCCAATGACTTGGCCTCCACAGCTGTTCGTGACAACAAATTTCACAGATTTACCACCCTCTAACTAAAGTAATTTCTCTGCATCTCAGTTCTAAATGGACATCCTTCAATCCTGAAGTCGTGCCCTCTTGTCCTAGATTCCCCTACCATGGGAAATAACTTTGCTATATCTAATCTGATCAGGCCTTTTAACATTCGGAAAGTTTCTATGAGATCTCCCTCATTCTTCGGAACTCCAGGAAATACAGCCCAAGAGCTGCCAGACGTCCCTCATACAGTAACCCTTTCATTCCTGGAATCATTCTCGTGAATCTTCTCTGAACCCTCTCCAATGTCAGTATATCCTTTTTAAAATAAGGAATCCAGAACTGCACACAATAATCCAAGTGTGGTCTCACAAGTGCCTTGTAGAGCCTCAACATCACATCCCTGCTCTTTATACCTCTAAAAATGAATGCCACCATTGGATTCGCCTTCTTCACAACCGACTCAACATGGAGGTTAACCTTTAGGATATCCTGCACAAGGACTCCCAAGTCCCTTTGCATCTCTGCATTTTGAATCCTCTCCCCAACTCAATAATAGTCAGCCCATTTATTTCTTTCACCAAAGTGCATGACCATAAACTTTCCAACATTATATTTCATTTGCCACTTATTTGCCCATTCCCCTAAACTATCTAAGTCTTTCTGTAGGCTCTCTGTTTTCTCAACACTACCTGCTCCTCCACCTATCTTTGTATCATTGGCAAATTTAGCCACAAATCCATTAATCCCATAGTCCAAATCATTGATATATAATGTAAAAAGCAGTGATCCCAACACTGCTCCCTGTGGAACTCCACTGGTAACCAGCAGCCAGCCAGAATAGGATTCCTTTATTCCCACTCTCTGTTTTCTGCTGATCAGCCAATTCTCCATGCATGCCAGCAACTTCCCTGTAATTCCATGTGCTCTTATCTTGCTAAGCAGCCTCATGTGCAGCACCTTGTCAAAGGCCTTCTGAAAATCCAAGTACACCACGTCTGCTGCCTCTTCTTTGTCTACCCTGCTTGTAATTTCCTCAAAAAATTGCAGTAGGTTTGTCAGGCAGGATTTCCCTTTCAGGAAACCATGCTGACTTTGGCCTATCTTGTCATGTGCTTCCAGGTACTCCATAATCTCATTCCTAACAATCGATTCCAACAACTTCTCAACCACTGATGTCAGGCTAACAAGTCTATAGTTTACTTTTTACTGTCTCCCACTCTTCTTAAATAGTGGTGTAACATTTGCAATTTTTCAGTCATCCAGTGCAATGGCAGAATCTATTGATTCTTGAAAGATCATCGTTAATGCCTCTGCAATCTCTCCAGCTACTTCCTTCAGAACCCAAGGGTGCATTCCATCAGGTCCAGGAGATTTATCCACCCTCAGACCATTAAGCTTCCTAAGCACCTTATCAGTCATAATTTTCACTGCACAAGCTTCACTTCCCTGACACTCTTGAATGTCTGGTATACTGCAGACATCTTCCACTGTGAAGAATGATGCAAAATATGCATTCAATTCCTCTGCCATCTCGCATCTCTCATTAAAATATCTCCAGCATCATTTTCTATTGGTCCTATATCTACCCTCAACTCTCTTTTACCCTTTATATACTTAAAAAAGCAAAAAAGCTTTTAATATCAGCTTTCTTTCGTAATTCATCTTTTTTTCCTAGTGACTTTCTTAGTTTCCTTCTGCAAGTTTTTAAAAGTTTCCCAATCCTCTATCTTCCCACTAGTTCTGGCTTCCTTGTGTGCCCTCTCTTTTGCTTTTACTTTGGCTCTGACTTGACTTGTCAGCCGCGGTTACTGTCCTTCTTCCATTTGAAAATTTCTTCTTATTTGGAATATATCTGTCTTGCACCCCTCATTTTTCGCAGACACTCCAGCCATTACTGCTCTGCTGTCCTTCCTGCAAATGTCCCTTTCCAGTCAATTTTGGTCAGTTCCCTTTTCATGCCATTGTAATTTCTTTTATTTCACTGAAATACTGATATATTGGATTTTATTTTTCCCTTTCAAATTTCAATGTGAACTCAATCATATTGTGATCACTGTTTCTTATAGGTTCCTTAACCATAAGCTCTCTTACCACCTCTGGATCATTGCACAACAACCAATCCAATGCAGCCGATCCCCTAGTGGGCTCAACAACAAGCTGCTTTAATACACCATCCCTTAGACATTCTACAAATTCTCTCTCCTGAGGTCCAGTACTGACCTGGCTTTCCCAATCCACTTTCATTTTAAAATCCCCAACGATTATCTTGGCATTGCCTTTCTGACATGCCTTTTCAATCTCCTGCTGTAATTTGTAATCTACATCCCAACTGCTGTTTGGAGGCCTGTAAACAACTGCCATTAGGGTCCTTTGACCCTTGCCATTTCTTAACTCAACCCATAAAGACTCTACACCTTCCAATCCTATGTCATCGGTTTCTAATGATTTAATATTATTTGTTGTACACAGAGACACACCACCCCCTCTACCTACTAACTCATCTTTCCAATACACTGTATATCCTTGGACGTTCAGCTCCCAATAGCAGCCATCCTTTACCCAAGTTTCAGAGATGGCCACAATGTCATTTTTGCCAATCTGTAGCTGAATTTCAAGATCATCCATTTTATTCCTTATGCTGCGTGCATTCAAGTATAACACTTCCAGTCCAGTATTTGTTGCTTTCTGTTTTAACTGCAAGACGCCTCTATTGCCCTGTAACTCATGCCACTGGCCTTATCTCCTGCCTGTTGGTGCACGCTATCTTTGATTTATTTCTGTTTTCCCCTTCCTCAGCCCTATCACTCCAGTTCCCATCCCCCTGCCAAATTAGATTAAACCCTCCCTAACAGCTCTATTAAATGTGCCTGTTGGGATATTGGACCCCTTTGGGTTCAGGTGTAACCCATTGTACCTCCCCCAGAAGAGCCCCAGTGATCCAGGAATCTGAAGCCCTGCCCCCTACACGAGTCTCTCCGCCACACATTAATATGCCTGATCATGCTGTTCTTGCTCTTGCTAGCACGTGGTACAGGCAGCAATCCTGAGGTCCTGCTTTTCCACTTCTTACTTAACTCCCTGAACTCTCTCTTCAGGACCTCCTCCCTTTTTCTGCCTATGTCATTGGCACCAACGTGTACCAAGGCTTCTGGCTGTTCACCCTCTCCTTTTAGAATGCTCTGCACCCAATCCGAAACATCCTGTACTCTGGCACCTGGGAAGCAACACACCATGTGGGTATCTCTATCCGGCTGACAGAACCTCCTGACTATGGAATCCCCTGTGGCTACCGCAGACAGAGCAAAGGTGTGCGACGAAATGACTCTCTGGATTATGCCAGTTCTCACCAATGTAGAGGAGAAGCATGGGAGGACTGGATAGAGCAGACAAGTATAATAGGCTGTCCCCTCACCCCTTTTCTTCTTCTCACCTGCCTATCATTTCCCTCTGGTGCCCTTTCTCCTTCCTTTTCTCCTATTCTCCACTCTAAAATTCCTTCTCTTTACCTCTTGCACCCAGCACCCCCCAGGTTCTCAGTTCATCGCCCCCCCAACTTCTTACTCACCCACCTTCTACCTCATCTAGTTCCACCTATCGCCTTCCAGCTCATACTCCTTTCCCTTCACACCCCCCCCCCACCTTCTTATTCTGGCTTCTCCCTTCCTTTTCAGTCTTGATATGGGTCTCAGCTCGAGATGTCAACTGCTTATTCCCTCCATAGATGTTACCTGACCTACTGAGATCTTCCAACATTTTGTGTGTGTTGCTCTGGATTTCTCTTGTCTGTAGATTCCTCTGTTCAAATGAATGTAGGTGCTTTCATCAATAGGGCTGTTGAGGGTGTAGATGAGGCAGAAAAAATAATGAAAGGGATCAAAGAGGAAAGAAGCTGAATTAAGTTGAAGGTATTTTCCCATTCATAAAGACAGTCATAATTTCACCTGTAACATTGCCGTTCATGTATTTTCATATCTTCTGGTTTCACAGGTTCAGGAGGAACTGCTTGGAATTGTCACTTTTACATGAGGATTTTAAGAATGACACATTTAAAGTGCACAAAGATTATAAAGTTTGGAAAACAAAGAAAATTCCCAAAAATCAACCAATAAGACTGATTGCTAATTCATTATGGGTAAGTACAAGGGACTCACCTCTGCTGCAACTACATATGCAGCTGATCTTCAGATCTGTCATTAACCATCTCTCGGATTAACAAAACATATAGGAAATTTACCTTATAGCAGCAAGTCGATGACACTTGTGTGTCAATTTCAATGTTCCTCTCAAAATAAATCAACTTGAAATTCTCCATATTAGAGGGCATGATTTATAGGGAAGGGCTTGGCAGGCGAGGATGTTATTCCCTGAAAGGTTGGGGGTTGGTGGTTGATCTTATACAGACGGGTTTTGATGAGGTAAACGCACACAGGAAAGGGACACTAAACAACAGAGGGCATGGGTATAAGGTGAGGGCAGAAAAAGTTAAAGAGAACCTGAGGGGTAAGTTTACTACACAGAAGATGGTACGTTATGGAAGAAATGCCAGAGAAAGTGGTTGAGTCAGGTACAATAACAACATCTAAGAGACATTTTGGATAAGTTCATGGGTAGTAGGGCTTTAGAGGGGTATTGGGCAAATAAAAGCCAATAAAACCAACCTGGTGGGCACCATGGTTGGCATAGAGGGGTTGGGCCAAAGATCTCGTTTCCAAGCAGTATTACTAAATGACACCTTCCTACATGATAATTAGATCAAGTGGTGTTAAATCTGTACCTATTATCAACAGAACACGGAGTGAATAGTGAAATTGTTTCCCTTTAACTTGTATAGGTCGGTAACCAAATCACTGATAATCAGGATGCTGATGTTGAGGTGATCCTTCCAGCTGAGCTATCTGAGAGAGCTGAAGAGCAACAGAATGACCTTTCAAGGCTCGTTTTCACCGTATTTAATGACACCGAACTATTTCAGGTAAATTGTTCAAAAGTGTCATTGTAGTCTGCATAATGTGAATTTAGTTCCCAGTCTAATTAGTGATGGTCCATCACAGGCAGGAGTGCAAAGCTGACCACAGGTTTTGGCCAAATTATAGTTACTCTAAAGTTAAAAATCTCTAAAAAAAGTAGTGGGAATTGTGAAAAGTATCTGATGCTATGTTCTTCAACACTGCACCTTGCTGAAAGGACTCTTGGTTTATTTCTCTGCAGGATGAAAATAATAGCACACTATTAAATGACCAAGTGTTTGGAATTACTGTGGGAAACACAAGCATTCAGAACTTAATGGAAGGTGTGACTATTAAGATTAATCACCGTAACACAGTGAAGGTAAGAATTTCATCAGTAATTCAGAAAAAAAATTCAAAACAGATTAAGGTCTTAAAGTTAATTAAAGCTTTTTTTTTCTTGAATGACTTCACCCCTTGACCAAGGTCTGTGTGGCTGTCTTTATACATCTGGCCATTGCTGTCTTGGATGCTGGACACTGTGGTAGCTTTGCATCTAACACTCTGCAGTTTTCTTTCCAAAAGTGCTTCAGCTGGTGACTTCCCTCAAGACCTGGATGTGGTGTAATTTGATATGTCAGCAGAAACGTATTGAGACCCTCTGCCAACGCTCCCGCCCCTCTTGATTTCAGAAGCAACTGCTTGAAAGTACCACAGAACTCTCTGCTTGGCCTTTGGACTGTGGATGATATAGGGGTGAGCTGATGAGGATAACTCCACTGTACTGACCGAATACAGCAATCTGCTGTGGACTGAATTGAATGCTGTTGTCAGAAACAAGTGTTTCCAGAATTTCAAAGCAGCTGTTCAATGGTAGCCTCCGTCATTGTTGACTTCATAGATAATATTTCTGGCCATTTGGAATAGGCAACAATCAGGACAAGGTAGGTACACCCTTTGATTAGGCTGGTGAAATCAACATGTACTCAACTCCAAGGTCTGGTAGGCTTAAACCATGGTTGTCTATTCCTTCTACTTGGATTCTTTGCTGCCATGGAGCATGGAGTACACTACTTGAATATGGATGTGATATCTTCATCTATGCCCAGCCAGTTTAGACTATTTCCACATAGCACCCTTGCTGAGCAGGGCATTGAGTGGCTCTCTCTGCTGGTGCACTGATGGGAGAAAAGCTGGATAATGACTGATCATGCAGAAAAATGATCATAAACTGCTGACATCTGATGCTGGAGGCTTCTTTAGGATAGCAGTGGTGTTTTTGGGATTGGGGGTGACAACTGTGTTCATCTATGATAAATCCAAGATACTTGAGTGAAGACATCAGGAGGCTGCATTTCTCTGTCCAAAGTCAGAATCCAAAGTTATGTAGTTTGTTCAAATCATGGTCTAGGCATTAACCTAGTTCTATCCAATCCATGCTTGGTCAGGAATCGTATGTACTGGTCTTTTGGGGCAGAAGACTGGCTTTGCATCCGGACAGAGATGGAGTTCTGCTTGCAGTTTGGTGCAGCAACCTAAACTTTCTTGATACACTATTGCATATAGATGTTGCAGTTGTTGTCTGGTCTCGCGTGCTAATGATGTTATGGCGTTGACTGACGTGATTTGAATGGCTAATGTCTTTGTACAGACTTCATCCAGAGGGATGTTCTAGAGATTAAGCTTGTCCATCTAGTCCAAGCCAAGGGCAGTCTGATTTAACACACACCATTAACTTGGTTACCGTTCAGCTTCACCATGCGGTGAAGTTCACCGATCAGCGAGGATGTCCCACCCGATCCACTGCAGGTGGAATGATGAGTTGATTTGACTGGTGGGGACCCAAGTGCCTGCCACGTGTGTTTGAAGATAATGGTGATTTCTGATGCTGTATTGAGTTGTATCTTGATCAACTGATAGTGAATAAGTACATTGATGTACCTTCTCTTGGTGTGAAGTGAAATTTGAACATGCCCATTAAATGCCTTGCAGATTTTGATGGCTTTGAAACTACTTGTCCATGTGTTTCTTGTATTGCCAGTTTCTTGTGTAATGCCATGCACCACAATTCCAACAAGCTGTTTTTGGCTGCTTTAAGTATTGAAGTCTGGGCATTGACATGAATCATGTTTCAGGTTGATCAAATCTTGATCATTCTTGAGAGACAGCTTGTAAAGTCATATCAGAAACTTGCTCCAGACTGGCCACAGGAGCCATTTGCGACTGTCTGCATTGCCAGTGTCCTGAAGTCTGCAAATAAAAATCAGGCATTTGAACCGTGATTCAGTCATGTTACCCAGCTTGAACTTCTCACATTGCATGACCATACACTTCCTCACCCTGTATTCCATCTGCCACTTCTTAGCCCATTCTCCTAACCTATCTGAGTCCTTCTGTAGCTTCCATGCTTCCTCAAAACTATCTGCCCCTCCACCTATCTTCATATCATCTGCAAACTTTGCAATAAAGCCATTAATTCTGGCATCCAGATCATTGACAAATAATGTAAAAAGTATCTGTCCCACCACGGACTCTTGTGAAACACTACAAGTCACAGGCAGCCAGCCTTTATTCACACTCTTTGCCTCTTGTCAATCAGCCACTGTTTTATCCCTGTTAGGACCTTTCCTGTGATACCATGGGCTCATAGTTTGTTAAGCAGCCTCATGTGTGCCACCTTGTCAAAGACCTTTTGAAAATCCAAGTGCACAACATCAACCAATTCTCCTTTGTTTGTCCTGCTTGTTACTTCTTAAAAGAATTCCAAAGAATTTGTCAGGCAAGACTTCCCCTTGAAGAAACCATGCTGACTACGGCTTATTTTGTGTGCCTCAAAGTACCCTGAGACTTCATCCTTAACAATCGACTCTAACATCTTCCCAACCAATGAGATCAGCTTAACTGGCCTATAGTTTCTTTTCTTCTACCTCTTTCGCTTCTTGAAAAGCAGAGTAACACTTTCAATTTTCCAGTCTTGTGGAACGATTCCAGAATCTAGTGATTCTTGAAAGATCATTACTAATGCCTCCATAATCTCTTCAGTCACCACTTCCAGAACCCTGGAATGTACACCATCTGGTCCAGGTGACTTATCTGCCTTCTGACCTTTCAGTTTCCCAAGAATCTTCTCTCTAGTTATGGTAACTTCACACACTTCATGCCCCCTGACACCTGGAACTTCTACCATGCTGCTAGTGTCTTCCACAGTGAAGACTGATGTAAAATACTTACTCATTTCGTCCACCATTTCCCTATTCCCTATTACTACTTCTCCAGCATCGTTTTCTAGCAGTCTAATATCCACTCTTGCCTCTCTTTTGCTCTTTATGTATCTGAAGAAATTTTTCATATCCTCTTTAATATTATTGGCTAGCTTATTTTTGTATTCTATCTTTTGCTTTCTTTCTGACTGTTTTAGTTGACATCTGTTGGCATTTAAAGGCTTCCTAATTCGCTAACTTCCTGCTAATTTTTGCTTTAATATATGTTCACTCTTTGGCTTTTATGTTGGCTTTGACTTCCCTTGTCAGCTCGGATTGTGTCATCTTTCCTTTAGAATACTTCTTCCCCTTTGGGATGTATATGTCCTGTGCCTTCCGAATTGCTTCCAGAAACTCCAACCATTGTTGTTCTGCCATCATCCCTGACAGTGTTATTTATCAGTCAATTCTGGCCAACTCCTCTCTCACGCCTCTGTAATTCCTTTTACTCCACTGTAATATTGATGCAACTGACTTTAGATTCCTCTCAAATTTCAGGGTGAATTCAATCTTGTTATGATCACTGGCCACTAAGGGTTCTTTTACTTTAAACTCACCAATCAGTTCTGGTTCATTGCACAACACCCAATCCAGAATAGCTGATTCCCTAGTCGGTTCAACCACGAGCTGCTCTATAAAGCCATCTTGTAGGCACTCTATAAATTCCCTGTCTGTAATCCTGCACCAACCTGATTTCCCCAATTTACCTGTATATTAAAGTTCCCAATGACTATTGTAATATTGCTCTTTTAGCATGCATTTTCTATCTCCCAGTGGATTTGTAGACCACTTCCTTACTACTGCTTAGGGGTCTGTGTATAACTCCCATCAGCATCTTATTAACCTTGCAGTTAGCTTTATCCACAATGATTTAATACCTTCCAACCCTATGTCACCTCTTTATAATGATTTGATTTCATTTTTTACCAACAGATCAATGCAACCCCCTCTGCCTTCCTGCCTATCCTTTCAATATAATGTGTATCTTGGACATTAAGCTCCCAGCTATAATCTTTCAGCCATGATTCAGTGATGCCCACAACATCATATCTGCCAATTGGCAACTGTGCTGCAAGTTCATTAACCTTATTCCATATATGGCACACATTCAAGTACAAAGCCTTCAGTCCTGTATTACTCTTCTTGATTTTGTCTGCCTTTCTACGTTACAGCTCATCCTGTTGACTGTAATTTTGCCCGATCAATGGCCTCTCTCATCTGTTTGTAAACCAGCTATTTCATTTTCAGGACTATTTTCTGCCTTTCCTACGGTACTTCTTGCATTGAAATATACGCAGCTCACGACACTAGTCTCCCTGCCTTCCCACATCCCACAAAGGGAGCATTTCACTATCCTGCCTGGCATCTCTGCTGTCCTAGCTGACCATATATAAAGAAGAGAAGGAAAATAACCTGAGCTTTTCTTTTCTTTGCTTTCTCTTCACGGAAGACTCAACGAGCTAAAACCTCAAGACCACCAGTCTGACTCTGTCCACTCAAGACGACGGCCGCCGTGACTATGGCCACTACGCTTGACCCTGCCTTCCTTTAATTTGCACTTACTAATCAACCCCAAACGCCAATTGGTAGCTGGTCAAAACTCTTTCTCACTGCCGCGATCCCCTTCTGCCTTTTATCCTCAGGCAGTGGACCTAATTGAAGTCCGCTCATCTCCAAACTTCTGATGCCCAGATTTACAACTGATTAAAGCTCTTTTTCGCTGCCATCCCTTTGCCAAATTAGTTTAAACCCTCCCCCAACAGCTCTAGCAAACCTTCCCGCAAGGATGTTCATCCCCATCGGGTTCAGGTGTAACCCATCATTTTTGTACAAATCATTCCTTCCCCAGAAGAGATCCTAATGATTCAGAAATTTGAAAAGCAAACACGAGGAAATCTGCAGATGCATCTGCAGAAATTTGAAGCCCTGCTTCCCTGCACCACTTCCTCAGCCACACATTCATCGGTACTGTCATTCTATTCCTGCCCTGACTAGCACATGGTGCTGGCACTGATCCAGGGATTACTCCATATTCTTCCCTGACTCCCTACTCTCACTTCGCAGGACCTCTTCCCCCTTTCTACCAATTTCATTGGTAGAATGCACCTTGACCTCTTGCTGCTCATCCTCCCCCTTGAGAATCTTCTGCAGCCACTCTGAGTCATCCTGGACCCTAGTACCCAGTGGGGTGGGGAAAAACACATCATCCTGTGTCTCTTTCGCAGCCAGGGAATCTCCTGTCCATCCCTATAACTATTGAGTCTCCTTTCACTATAGGGGTGAAGGAGTACAAATGGTTAGTTGATTGAAAGCTGCATCTTGGGTAAACAGGGTAATGAAATAGTTGTTTAACAAATGGATATTCATCAATAAGGAGTATATAAGACCATAAAACTGTAAGATATAGGAACAGATTTAGATCATTTGGCCCATCGAGTCTGCTCCGCCATTTCATCATGGCTAATCCATTTTCCTCTCAACCTCAATCAAGAATCAATCAACCTGGGAGTTCCAGTGGATGTAGTGTACCTCGATTTTCAGAAGGCATTTGATAAGGTCCCACATAGGAGATTGGTGGGTAAAATCAAAGCTCATGGCATTGGGGGGAAGACATTGACATGGATAGAAAACTGGTTGGCAGATAGAAAGCAAAGGGTAGCGGTGAATGGGTGTTTCTCGGAATGGCAGGTGGTGACTAGTGGGGTGCCACAGGACTCGGTATTGGGACCACAGTTGTTTACAATTTCCGTCAACGATTTAGATGAAGGCATTGAGAATAACATGAGCAAGTTTGCTGATGATACTAAGCTGGGCGGCAGTGTGACATGTGATGAGGATGTTAGGAGAATTCAGGGTGACTTGGATAGGCTGGGTGAGTGGGCAGATACTTGGCAGATGACGTTTAATGTGGATAAGTGTGAGGTTATCCACTTTGGGAGTAAGAACAGGAAGGCAGATTATTATCTGAACGGTGTAGAGTTAGGTAAGGGAGAAATACAAAGAGATCTTGGAGTCCTTGTTCATCAGGACTGAAGGTGAATGAGCAAGTGCAGCAAGCAGTGAAGAAGGCTAATGGAGTATTGGCCTTTATTACAAAGGGAATTGAGTACAAGAGCAAGGAAATCCTCTTGCATTTGTACAGAGCCCTGGTGAGACTACACCTGGAGTATTGTGCAAAGTTTTGGTCTCCAGGGTTAAGGAAGGACATCCTGGCTGTAGAGGAAGTGCAGCGTAGATTCACGAGGTTAATTCCTGGGATGTCTGGACTGTCTTACGCAGAGAGGTTAGAGAGACTGGGCTTGTAAACGCTGGAATTAAGGAGATTGAGAGGGGATCTGATTGAAACATTTAAGATTATTAAGGGATTGGACAAGATAGAGGCAGGAAATATGTTCCAGATGCTGGGAGAGTCCAGTTCCAGAGGGCATGGTTTGAGAATAAGGGGTAGGTCATTTAGGACAGAGTTAAGGAAAAACTTCTTCTCCCAGAGAGTTGTGGGGGTCTGGAATGCACTGCCTCAGAAGGCAGTGGAGGTCAATTCTCTGGATGCTTTCAAGAAGGAGCTAGATGGGTATCTTATGGATAGGGGAATCAAGGGATATGGGGACAAGGCAGGAACCGGGTATTGATAGTAGCTGATCAGCCATGATCTCAAAATGGTGGTGCAGGCTCAAAGGGCCGAATGGTCTACTTCTGCACCTATTGTCTATTGTCTGCCTTAAATATACGTAAAGACCTGACCTCCACAATTGCCAGTGGGAATGAATTCCCCACATTCACCACTCTGTCTAAAGAAATTCTTCCTCATTTCCATTCCAAATTGACATCCCTCCCGCTATAGGAAGCACCCAATCCTCATGCATTCTATCAAGACCTTTCATCATTCATAGGTTTCAATTATGTCTTCCCTCATTCTTCTGAATTCCAGTGAGTAAGAGGCCCAAAGGCATCAAGCATACGATAAGCCTTTCAATCTTGGAATCATTTTCATGAACCTTCTTTGATCCCTCTCCAATGTCAGCACAGCCTTTCCAGATAGAGGCCCAAAACTGTTCACAATACTCCAAATGAGGCCAACCACTGTTTCATAAAGCCTCAATATTACATCCTTGCTGTTATATTCTAGTCCTCTGAAAATGAATACTAATATCGTATTTGACTTCCTTACCACTGACTCAACCTTTTTGAATTTTCCCTCCATTTAGAAAATCATCTATATTTTTATTTCTTCTATCAAAGCACATGACTGTACACTTTCCAACCCTGTATTCCATCTGCCATTTCTTTGCCCATTCTCCTAATCTGTCTAAGTCCTTCTGTGACCTCTCTACTTCCTCAATACTACCTGTCCCTCCATCTATCTTTGTATCATTTGTCAACTTGGCCACAAACCATCATCTCTGTCATCAAAATCATTGACATATAACATAAAAAGAAGCAGTCCCAACACAGACCCCTGTAGAACACTAGTCACCAGCAGCCAACCAGAAAGGATCCCTTTATACCCACTCTATGCTTCCTGCCAATCAGCCAATGTTCTGTCTAAGCTAGTATCTTTCCTGTTATACCATGGGCTCTTAACTTGTTAAGCAGCCTCATGAGTGGCACCTTGTCAAAGACCTTCTATATATCCAAGTACACAACATCATCCACCGATTTTCTTTTGTCCATCCTGCTTGTTATTTCTCCAAAGAATTCCAAAAGGTTTGTCAGGCAATATATTCCCTTGAGGAAACCATGGCCAATTTTATCATGTGCCTCCAAGTACTCCCAAACCACGTCCTTAACAATCAATTCCAGCATCTTCACAACCATTGAGCTCAGACTAACTGGCCTATTATTTCCTTTCTTCTGTCTCTTTCCCTTCTTGAAGAGTGGAGTGACATTTTTAATTTTCCAGTCCTCCAGAACCATGCCAGAATAGATTGATTCTTGAAAGATCATTACTAATGCTTCCACAACCTCTTCAGCTTCTTCTTTCAGAACCCTGGCATGTGCACCGTCTGGTAGAGGTGACTTTTATACCTTCAGACCTTTCTGTTTCCCAAATACCTTCTCTCTAGTGATGGCAACTTCACACTGTCCTGCCCCCTGGCACTCTCAAACTTCTGGCACACTGCTGGTCTCTTCCACAGTGAAGTACTTATTCAGTTCCTTGCACCCCGTAACTACCTCGCCAGTATCATTTTCCAGCAGTCTGATCTCTACTCTTGCTTTTCTTTTACACTGTAATGGTGTACTACACGCAGCGCTGAAATAATGACATGTAGTCAGTGAGCTGCAGTTGCAAAAAGGGATTTATTCAAACTTCGCGGCTTCGCTTAAAGCCTTCCTATTCCCACCCTCCCCGGGCGGAAATGCTGTAGGGGGCGCATATTCACAGTCCAGTCCCGCGTGCTGGCTTTTCCCCTTGCTGGTGAAGAAGGCCTGGCACCCTTTTAGGGGCCGGCCTCTGCCAGCGCGTGCCACTTTGTGAGCCGGTTCGAGTGCGCTGGGAAGTGGGTCGCCACATAACCCCCCACCACCCCAGAACTGGCGATACACCCCCCCAATGTTCTCAGTCTGGGTTGGACTGTTTGGGAGGTCTGCCTCTGCGCCGCGGTGCCTGATCTCCAACTGGCTGCACCAAATCCACATGGGCCGGTTTGAGTCGGTCCACTGTGAAAACCTCCTCTTTCCCCCCAATGTCCAGCATGAATGTGGACCCATTGTTTCTGATCACCGTAAACGGCCCCTCATAGGGCCGTTGTAGCAGTGTCTGTTGTGCGCCCCTTCGCACAAACACAAACTTACAGTTTTGCAGGTCTTTGGGTACACAGGTCGGGTTCTGCCCATGTGGTGAAGTGGGTATGAGGGCCAGGTTGCGGAGCCTGTCACGTAGCCTGTCCAGGACTGCTGCGGGTTCTTCCTCTTGCCCCCTTGGGGCTGGTATGAACTCTCCTGGGATGACCAGGGGTGCGCCGTACACCAACTCGGCCGACGAGGTGTGCAGATCCTCTTTCGGCGCTGTACGAATTCCAAGCAGGACCCGGGGAAGCTCGTCCACCCAGTTAGTCCCTTTGAGACGGGCCATGAGAGCCGACTTCAGGTGTCGGTGGAAACGCTCCACTAGTCCATTCAACTGTGGGTGGTAGGCAGTTGTGTGGTGCAGCTGTGTCCCCAAAAGGCTGGCCAAAGCTGACCACAGGCTGGAGGTGAACTGGGCGCCTCTGTCGGAGGTAATGTGGGCCGGTAGACCAAAGCGAGAAACCCAGGTTGCAATCAGTGCCCGGGCTCAAGATTCAGAGGTGGTGTCGGTGAGCAGGACCGCCTCTGGACATCTTGTGAACCGGTCTACGATAGTCAGGAGGTGCCACGCTCCTTGCAACACTGGCAGGGGGCCCACGATATCCACATGAATGTGGTCGAAACGCCGGTTGGTAGGGTGGAACTGCTGCAGCAGGGCTTTGGCTTGCCATTGAACCTTGGCTGTTTGGCAGTGCATGCACGTTCTGGCCCATTCACTGACCTGCTTGCAGAGTCCGTGCCAAACGAACCTATTGGCTACCATCCAGACGGTTGTCCTGATGGAGGGGTGCTCTAAGTTGTGAATAGAGTTGAAAACGTGCCGCCACCAGGCTGCCGGGATGACGGGGCAGGGCTGGCCGGTGGGGATGTCACAGAGTAGGCTCCTCTCACCTGGGCCTAACGAGGAGGTCCTGGAGCTGCAAACCAGAGACTGCAGTTCTGTACCTAGGGATCACCTCGTCTGCCTGCTGCGCTTCCGCCAGTGCTTCGTAGTCTACCCCCTGGGACAGGGCCTGGATGTTATGGCGGGAGAGAGCGTCCGCCATGACATTGTCCTTTCCCAAGACGTGCCGGACATCCGTCGTGTATTCAGAGATGTAGGACAGATGTCGCTGCTGGCGGGATGACCAGGGGTCGGATGCTTTCGTGAACGCAAAGGTAAGCGGTTTGTGGTCCGTGAGCACGGTGAAGGGCCGACCTTCTAAGAAGTACCTGAAATGCCGGATTGCCAGGTATAGCGCCAACAGTTCCCGGTCAAAAGCACTGTATTTGAGCTCGGGTGGTCACAGGTGTTTGCTGAAAAACGCCAGGGGTTGCCAGCGACCCTCGATGAATTGTTCCAGCACCCCACCAACTGCCGTGTTAGATGCGTCCACTGTGAGGGCGGTAGGGACGTCCATTCTGGTGTGCACTAACATCACGGCGTTTGCCAAGGCTTCTTTGGTTTCAATGAAAGCGGCGGCGTACTCCTCATCCTAGGTAATGTCCTTGCCCTTACCTGACATCAGAGTGAACAGGGGGCACATGATTCGGGCAGCTGAGGGGAGGAAGTGGTGGTAGAAATTCACCATACCCACGAATTCCTGAAGGCCTTTGATTGTGTTGGGTCCGGGGAAATGGCGGACTGCGTCTACCTTGGTGGGTAGAGGGGTTGCCCCGTTTTTAGTAATCCTGTGGCCCAGGAAGTCGATGGTGTCGAGCCCAAACTGGCATTTGGCTGGGTTGATTGTTAGGCCGTATTCACTCAGTCGGGCGTAGAGTTGACGGAGGTGGGACAGATGCTCCTGACGACTACTGCTGGCTATGAGGATATCGTCCAAATAGGTGAAAACGAAGTCCAGGTCGTGTCCCACCACGTCCATTAGCCGTTGGAACGTCTGTGCGGCATTCTTTAGGCCAAACGGCATGCGGAGGAACTCAAAAAGGCCGAACGGGATGATGAGAGCCATTTTGGGGGCGTCGTCCGGATGCATCGGGATTTGATGGTATCCCCGGATGAGGTCTACCTTGGAGAAGATCCGTGCACCGTGCAGGTTTGCTGCAAAGTCCTAAATGTGCAGCACAGGGTAGCGATCTGGTGTTGTAGCCTCGTTCAGTCTGCGGTAGTCGCCACATGGTCTCCAGCCCCCTGATGCTTTGGGCACCATGTGCAGGGGGGAGGCCCATGGGCTGTCGGACCACCGTATGATCCCCAATTCCTCCATCCTCTTGAACTCCTCCTTTGCCAGTCGGAGCTTGTCCGGGGGAAGCCGCCGAGCACGGGCGTGGAGGGGTGGTCCCTGTGTCGGGATGTGGTGCTGTACACCGTGCCGGGGCATGGCTGCTGTGAACTGCGGTGCCAGAGCCGATGGGAAATCCGCCAGGACTCTGGTGAAGTCGTTGTCGGACAGCGTAATGGAGTCTAGGTGTGGGGCCGGCAACTGGGCTTCACCCAGGGAGAACGTTTGAAAGGTCTCGGCGTGGACCAGTCTCTTCCTGGGCAGGTCAACCAGTAGGCTGTGAGCCCGCAAAAAATCCACTCCCAGGAGCGGTTGGGCTACGGCGGCCAGTGTGAAGTCCCACGTGAACCGACTGGAGCTGAACTGTAGCCGCACCGTATGGGTGCCATAGGTCCTTACTGTGCTGCCGTTCGCAGCCCTCAGGGTGGGACCCGGTTCCCTGTTGCAGGTGTCGTAACTCGTCGGAGGTAACATGCTGATCTCGGTTCCAGTGTCAACCAAAAACCGGTGTCCCGACTGCTTGTCACAGACATGCAGGAGGCTATCCCGATGGTCAGCCACCGTAGCCATCAGTGGCGACTGACCCTGGCGTTTCCTGGGAACTTGCAGGGCGGGCTACAGCGGCGGGCTTCTGCGCCCCACCACTGGTGGTAGAAACACCATTGTTCGTTAGTCTCCTCACCCCTGCCTCTGGGGTTAGTGGGCTCTGTAGCCGGGCCTGGTCTGGTCTGCTGCTGGGAGCATGGCCTGGTGATCTGTGCGACGGACGCCCCACTCTCCTTCTTGGCTTTCCACAGCACGTCTGCCCGGGCCGACACCTTCCAGGGGTCGCTGAAATCTGCGTCGGACAGCAGCAGGCGTGTGTCCTCGGGCAGTTACTCTAGGAATGCTTGTTCAAACGTGAGGCAGGGCTTGTGTCCTCCAGCCAGGGAGAGCATCTTGTTCATCAACGCCGACGGTGGCCTGTCCCCCAAACCATCCAGGTGCAGTAAGCGGGCAGCTCACTCATGCAGTGAGAGTCCAAAAGTCCTTATGAGTAGGGCTTTGAATGCTGTGTATTTGCCGTCCTCTGGGGATGACTGTATAAACTCCTCAACCTGGGCGGCTGTCTCCTGGTCAAGGGAGCTCACCACGTAGTAGTAACGTGTGGCATCCGAGGTTATCTGCCGAATGTGGAATTGGGCTTCTGCTTGCTGGAACCAGAGGTGAGGTCGCAGCGTCCAGAAGCTTGGCAGTTTCTGCATGAACAGATGCGGCGTCGTTCATCTCTGGTCCAAATATCGTTTGGGCTGTCGGGGTCACCAATTGTTGCGGTGTGCTACACGCAGTGCTGAAATAACGACACATGGTCGGTGAACTGCAGTTGCAAAAGGGGTTTATTCAAACTTCGCGGCCTCGCTTTAAAGCCTTCCTGATCCCGCCCTCCTAGTCCCGTCCCGCTTTTCTCCTTGCTGGTGAAGAAAGCCTGGTGCCCTTTTTGGGGCCGGCCTCAATGCCAGTGCGCGCCACTTTGTGAGCCAGTTCAACTGTGCTGGGAAGTGGCCACAACACTTCATATATCTGAAGAAACTTCGGGTATCCACTTCAGTATTATTTTTGTAGCTTATTTGTGTATTCCATCTTTTCCTTCTTTATGGCATTTTTAGTTGCCTTCAGTTAGTTTTGAAAAGCTTCCTAATCCTCTAATTGCCTACCAATTTTTGCTCGATTATATGTCCTCTCTTTGGCTTTTATGTTGGGTTTGACCTCTTTTGTTGGCCACCGTTGCATCATTCTACCATTAGAATACTTCCTCTTCTTTGGGAAATATCTATCCTGCAACTTCCGGATTGCTCCTAGCTATTGCTGTTCTGCTGTCATTCATGCTAGTGTCTCTTCCAATCAATTTTGGCCAGTTTCTCTCTCATGCCTCTGGAATTCCATTTATTCCATTGCAATGCTGATACGTATTGCAATGCTTTCAAGAAGGAGCTGGATAGATATCTGATGGATAGGGGAATCAAGGAATATGGGGACAAGGCAGGGACTGGGTATTGATAGTGAATGATCAGCCATGATCTCAGAATGGCGGTGCAGACTCGAGGGGCCGAATGGTCTACTTCTGCACCTATTGTCTATTGTCTATTGTATGACCTTCAGCAGTTTGAACGGGGCACAAATGCATACGTGTTCAGCCAGGGAAAGCAGCGAGAAGAGTTTAAAAAGAAGACAGATTTATACAGCAGGCATGGGAGTAGAGAGAGACAGAGGAGGAAGGCTTTCGCTCAATGGGACTTCGGCAATAAAGGATCGAGGCGAGGTAGATTATCAGACAGAAAGTATTGTCAGGCCGGTTTTCTGTGCTCAGTGTCAGATGTGGGAGGCCCTGGAGACTCCCGGCCTCCTGAACGGCCACATCTGCACCAGGTGCATCGAGCTGCAGCTCCTTAGGAACCGCGTTAGGGAACTGGAGGTGCAACTCGATGACGTTCAGGGAGAGTGAGGAGGTGACAGAGAGGAGCTATAGGCAAGAAGCCACACCAGGGCCTGGGGAGACAGATTAGTGAGTAACAGTCAGGAGAGGGAAGGGCGGGAGTCACAGGCTAGGGAGTACCCCAGTGGCTGTCCCCCTTGACAATAAATACTCCTGTTTGAGTAGTGTTGGGGGAGATGGCCTACCTGGGGGAAGCAACAGTGGCCACGCCTCTGGCACAGAGTCTGGCCCTGTGGCTCAGAAGGGTAGGGAAGGGAAGAGGAAGGCAATAGTGATAGGGGACTCTATAGTTAGGGGGTCAGACAGGCGATTCTGTGGATGCGGGAAAGAAACTCGGATGGTAGTTTGACTCTCAGGTGCCTGGGTCTGGGATGTTTCTTAGCACGTCCACAATATCCTGAAGTGAAAAGAGAACAGCCAGAGGTTGTGGTACACATTGGTACCAATGACATAGGTCGGAAAAGGGAGGAGGTCGTGAAAGCAGACTACAGGGAGTTAGGAAGGAAGTTGAGAAGCAGGACCTCAAAGGTAGTAATCTCAGGATTACTGCCTGTGCCACGCGACAGTGAGAATAGGAATAGGATGAGGTGGAGGATAAATGCAGGGGGCAGGGATTCAGATTTCTGGATCATTGGGACCACTTCTGGCACAGATGTGACCTGTACAAAAAAGGACGTGTTGCACCTGAATCCCAGAGGGGACCAATATCCTGGCAGGCCACTGGGGAGAGTTTAAACTAGAATTGCTGGTGGGGGGTGGGAACCGAACTGAAGTGACAGAGGAAAGAGAGGTTGGCTCACAAATAAAGAAAGTTTATAGACAGTGAGAAAGGTAGGTGATAGAGAAGGGATGCACTCAGACTGATGGTTTAAGATGTGTCTATTTTAAGGTAAGGAGTATAATGAATAAAGCTGATGAGCTTAGAGCGTGGATCAGCACTTGGAGCTATGATGTTGTGGCCATTACAGAGACTTGGATGGCTCAGGGACAGGATTGGCTACTTCAAGTGCCAGGTTTTTGATGTTTCAGAAAGGACAGGGAGGGAGGCAAAAGAGTTGGGGGTGTGGCACTGTTGATCAGAGATAGTGTCACGGCTGCAGAGAAAAAGGAAGTCATGGAGAAGTTGTCTACGGAGTCTCTGTAGGTGGAAGTTAAGAATAGGAAGGGGTCAATAACTCTGCTGGGTGTTTTTATTGACCACCCAGTAGTACAGGGACATCGAGGAGCAGATAGGGAAACAAATTCCGCAAAGGCGTAATTATAACTGGGTTGTTGTGGGAGATTTTAATTTCCCAAATATTGATTGGCATCTCTCTAGAGTGAGTGGTTTAGAGGAGGTTGAGTTTGTTAAGTGTGTTCAGGAAGGTTTCTTGACACAATTTGTAGATAAGCCTACAAGAGGAAATGGTGGCGTCGTGGCATCAGAGCGAATGGTCCTGAGTTCGAATCCAGCCGGCTCCCTTGCATGCTTTCCATCCGTGCTGGGTTGAGTTTTGAGCTAGCAACTCAACGGCTGAAATGCCACATGATGAGCAATCACCAAAAGGATCATTACAAAAAGCTTTTCATGATGGCGCCCCGATGACTCCACCAGGAGTTAAGGGCATTCTTCTTCTTCTTCTTTCTACAAAGGGAGAGGCTGTACTTGAGAAATGAACCTGGTCAGGTGCAGATCTTTCAGTGGAAGAGCAGTTTGGAGAAGGTGATCACAATTCTATCTCCCTTACCATAGCATTGAACAAAGATAGGAACAGACAAGTTAGGGAAATGTTTAATTGGAGTAAGGGAAAATATGAGACTATCAGGCAGGAACTTGGAAGCATAGATTGGAAACGTGTTCTCAGGGAAACGTAGGAAGAAATGTGGCAAATGTTCAGGGATATTTGCGTGGGGTTCTGCATAGCTACTTTCCAATGAGACAGGGAAAGGATGGTAGGGTACAGTAACCGTGGTGTATACAAAGGCTGTTGTAAATCTAGTCAAGAAGAAAAGAAGTGCCTACGAAAGGTTCAAAAAACTAGTTTATGATAGAGATCTAGAAGATTATAAGGCTAGCAGGAAGGAGCTTAAGAATCAAATTAGGAGAGCCAGAAGCAGGCAGGATTAAGGAAAACCCCAAGGCATTCTACAAATATGTGAAGAGCAAGAGGATAAGACGTGAGAGAATAGGACCAATCAAGTGTGACAGTGGAAAAGTGTGTATGGAACCAGAGGAGATAGCAGAGGTACTTAATGAATACTTTGCTTCAGTATTCACTATGGAAAAGGATCTTGGTGATTGTAGGGATGACTTGCAGCAGACTGAAAAGCTTGAGTATGTAGATATTAAGAGAAAGGATGTGCTGGAGCTTTTGGAAAGCATCAAGTTGGATGTCACTGGGACTGGATGGGATGTACCTCAGGCTACTGTGGGAAGCAAAGGAGGAGATTGCTGAGCCTCTGGCGATGATCTGTGCGTCATCAATGAGGACGGGAGAGGTTCCTGAGGATTGAATGGTTGCAAACGTTGTTCCCTTATTCAAGAAAGGGAGTAGAGATAGCCCAGGAAATCATAGACCATTGAGTCTTACTTCAGTGCTTGGTAAGTTGATGGAGAAGCAGGATTAATGAAAATTTGGAGAGGTACAATATGATTAGGAATAGTCAGCATGGCTTTGTCAAGGGCCGGTCATGCCTTACGAGCCTGATTGAATTTTTTGAGGATGTGACTAAACACATTGATGAAGGTAGAGCCGTAGATGTAGTGTATATCGATTTCAGCAAGGCATTTGATAAGGTACTCCCTGCAAGGCTTATTGAGAAAATAAGAAGGCATGGAATCCAAGGGGACATTGCTTTGTGGATCCAGAACTGGCTTGTCCACAGAAGGCAAAGAGTGTTTATAGATGGGTCATATTCTGCATGGAGGTTGGTGACCAGTGGAATGCCTCAGGGATCTGTTCTGGGACCCCCTGCTCTTTGTGATTTTAATAAATGACCTGGATGAGGAAGTGGAGGGTTGGGTTTGTAAATTTGCTGGTACACAAAGGTTAGGCGTGTTGTGGATAGTGTGGAGGGCTGTCAGAGGTTACAGTGGGATATTGATAGGATGCAAAACTGGGCTGAGAATTGGCAAATGGAGTTCAACCCAGGTAAGTGTGAGGTGGTTCATTTTGGTAGGTCAAATATGATGGCAGAGTATAGTATTAATGGTAAGACTCTTGGCAGTGTGGAGGATCAGAGGGATCTTGGGGTCCGAGTCCATAGGACACTCAAAGCTGCTGTGCAGGTTGACTCTGTGGTTAAGAAGGCACACGGTACATTGGCCTTCATCAACCGTGGGATTGAGTTTAAAGGCCGAGAGGTAATGTTACAGCTATACAGGACCCTGGTCAGACCCCACTTGGAGTACTGTGCTCAGTTCTGGTTGCCTCACTACAGGAAGGATGTGGAAACCATAGAAAGGATGCAGAGGAGATTTACAAGGAGTTACCTGGATTGGGGAGCATGCCTTATGAGAACAGCTTGAGTGAACTTGGCCTTCTATCCTTGGAGTGATGGAGGATGAGAGGTGTACAAGACAATGAGAGGCATTGATCATGTGGATAGTCAGAGGCTTTTTCCCAGGGCTGAAGTGGCTAGCACGAGAGGGCACAGTTATAAGGTGCTTGGAAGTAGGTACAGAGGAGATGTCAGGGGTAAGTTTTTTAAGCAAAGGGCGGTGAGTGTGTGGAATGGGCTGCCGGCAGCAGTGGCGGAGGTGGAAATGATAGGGTCTTCTAAGAGACTCCAGGGTAGGTACTTGGAGCTTAGCAAAATAAAGGGCTATGTATAACCGTAGGTAGTTCTAAGGTAAGGACATGTTCAGCACAGCTTTGTGGGCCGAAGGGCCTGTATTATGCTGTAGGTTCTTTCCTTTCGGTTAGTCCTGATGAAGGGTCTTGGCCCGAAACATTGACAGTGCTTCTCCCTATAGATGCTGCCTGGCCTACTGTGTTCCACCAGCATTTTGTGTGTGTTGCTTGAATTTCCAGCATCTGCAGATTTCCTCATGTTATGCTGTAGTTTTCTATGTTTCTATGCTTCTATGACCTTAGCTTCTCCTTCTCAAATTTCAGAGTGAACTCTGCTATATTCTAATCATTGTAATCACTGTTCCTTTGCATTAAGTGGTCTGATCATTTCTAGTTCTTTGCACAATATCCAGTCCAGAAGAGCTGATCCTCCAGTGGGCTCAGCCACTAGTTTGCTCTAGAAATGCCATCTCATCAGCATTCTACTGATTTCTCCCTCTTGGAATCCAGCACCAACCTGATTTTCCCAATCTACCTGCGTATTGAAATCCCCATGACTATTGTAACATTTCCCTTTTAACATGCATTTTATATCTCCCTTGTAATTTGCAGATCACATCTTTACTACAGTTTGGGGATCTGTATATAACTCCCAGCAGGATCATTTTACCCTTGCAGTTTCTTGGCTCCACCCACAACAACTGAACATCTTCTGATCTTAGTTCATCACTTTCTGATGATTTCATTTCATTTTTCCATCAGACTCAATCCACATCCTCTGCCTTCCTGCCTGTCCTTTTGGTACAATGAGTATCCTTGAATGTTAAGCTTTCAGTTGTAGTCTTTCAGCCATAACTCAGTGATGGCCATGATGTTATACATGCTAATCTGTGCTACAAATTAATCTACTTTATTCTGTATGCAGTGTGCATTCAAATCTAACACCTTCAGTCTTGTATTCACCCTTTTTGATTTTGTCTGCCTTTACATTGCAACTCATCCCATTGACTGCTGTTTTGCCCTATCATTTGCCTTTCCTTCCTGACAGTCCAACTACAGACTGTCTCTGCCGATTACCCCATCCTCAGCCCTAGCACTCTGGTTCCCATCCTTCTGCAAACTAGTTTAAACCCCTCTGAACAGCTCTTGCTAAACTGCCTGCAAGGATATTGGTCCCTCTCAGATTCAGGCGTAATCCATCCCTTTTGTACCTTCCCCAGAAAATATTCCAATGATCCACGAATCTGAACCCCTGCGCCTTGTGGCAGTTCCTCAGCCATGCACTCATCTGCCAAATTATCCTATTCTTACCCTCATGGCACATATCACAGGCAGCAATCCAGAGGTTACTTCCCTAGAGGTCATGTTTTACAGCTTTCTACCTAGATCCCTAAAACCTCTCTTCAGGACCTCCTTACCTTTCCTGCCTATGTCATTGGTGCCAAGAGTTCTGGCTGCTCACCGTCCCGTTTTAGAGTGCTGTAGACCCAAACCGAGACATCCCTAACCCTGGCACCTGGCAGGCTACATACTATTCAGGTGTCTCTATCACACCCAGAGTATCTCATCTCTGTTCTTCTGACTATGGAATCTCCTACCACCTCTGTTCTCTTCTGATCCACAGCACCAGCCTCAGTGCCAGAGACCTGACTGCTGCGGCTTTTCCCAGTAGGTTGTCCCCCTCCACAGTATCCAGAGAGGTATACTCACTATTGAGGGGAATGACCACAGGAGTACTCTGTACAGGTCCTCTGAGGAGCTGCAGCTCGGTGCTCCTGGTGCAGACGTGGTTATAGGGAGGCCTGATGTCTGAATGAAAAAATAAAAAGGAAGAAGATACTTGCTAGATACTTACCTCACCTAAGCCTGATCTCACCACAACCTACTGGGCCAAAGCCACTCCAACACCGGGCCAGTCACACAATGGCCACTCTGCTCGCGCCTGACTTATTTTTATTTACCCTTTCTAATTCCCCATTCACTGATTGGGTGCAGTTTGACTCTGAAAACTGCTGCAAAGCCTTTTTTCAACTTTAGTGGCGGGCATAAATGAAATTGCTGCTTCTCGGCGTGCTCACTGATTGAGCTTGTATTGCAGCTGTATAAATCTTTGCTGAGGTCATACTTCGAGTACCAAGGATCAAACTTATAGAAATGTTTACATTTATAAGAGATAGGGATACAGTGGATTTTAACAGTCTTTTTTTGCAGGGCAGGAGAGTCCAAAAGAAGAGATTTAGGTTGAGAGCAAAGACTTTAAATGCACTGAGGGGCAACTTTCTCATGCAGTGGGTAATGAGTGTATGAAATGAGTTACCGGAGGAAGTTGTTGAATCAAGTACTATAGTATCATTCAAGAAACACAAGGACAGGTTCATGGATGATCATCAAATCTTGATGCTTTAACTCTTCGAGGCTTCAGTCAGAGAAAACAAGGCAAAGAAAAGCTCTTGCGGGATGTGGGAAGACAGGGAGAGCTCCAGTTTCTCTCACAACTATGACTGCAAGAAGTGCATCTAACTGCAGCTTCTAACAATCTGGATGAACTCCAGATCATTCGGGATGCTGAAGGAGTGATAGGATATATAGAGAGGTAGTTAAACCCAGTAAACTGGTGACAGTCAGGAAGGGGAAAGGGGTTAAGGGCACAGAGTAGGGAAACCCTGTGGCCACCCCCCTGAACAACAGGTTGGAAATTTCTGGTGGGATTGACTTAACAGAGTCACAGTGGTCAGGTCTCTGGCATTCAGTCCACCTTTGTGACCCAGAAGGGAAGTAGGGAAGAAGAAAAAGCACTTTCTGGTGAGTGATAGGCAATATGAGGAATGGACAGGAGGTTCTATGGGTGAGAATGAGATTCCCGGATGGTATGTTGCCTCCTGGGTGCCAAGGCCTGGGACGTCTCGGATTGGATCTTTAGCATTCTTAGGTGGGAGAGCGAAGGGTCAGAGGTCATGGTCCATGTACTGTAGGTACCAATGACATGGGTAGGACATATGCCGAGGTCCTGCATAGGGAGTTCAGGGAGTTGGGTGCTAAGTTAAAGGGTAGGACCCCCAGGGTTGTGATCTCAGGACTGCTACCCATGCCACGTGCTAGTGAGGCTAGAACTAGGAAATTATACAGTTTAGCATGCCGCTAAGGAGTTGGTGTAGGCGGGAGGGCTTAAAATTTTTAGATCATTGGGCTCTCTTCCAAAGAAGATGGGACCTATACAGAAGGGACGGTTTGCACCTGAACTCGAGAGGGGGCTAACATCTTTGTGGGAAGGTTTGTTAAATGCTGCATGGTGGGGTGTAAACTAGAGTTGCAGGGGATGGGAACAGAGTGCCAGAACAGATAGTGGAAACATTGTGGAGACAGATGTTGCTAAGTCCTCAGACAAAGTCAGGCATCAAAAGGTTGAGCATACTGTAACTTATGTCCTGAGCTGTGTATATTTCAATACAAGAAACTTGTTATAGCACTAAGACTCTTTTGTACAGACCCTGGTGCCCACAGTGGTACATGCATACATTGCTGAACAGTCATTGCAACATGTTTCTGGTAACACACAAACTAACTAAACAAATCCATATATTTCAGAATGAATCACATCGATGCGTATTCTTTTTAAAAAGTGACAACGGTAAGCTGAAAACCAGTTCAAATATTTCAGTCAGTGTTGGAAACCTCACTCACAGTGTAATCTTTAAACCTTGAATTAATGTTACAGAAATCATCTCAGAATCCTGGAATTCCAGAGGATGTAAGACAACAGTTGAGGATCATCAAACCATTTGTGTGTGTGACCATCTGACATTCTTTGCTGTGCTGCTGGTAAGTTTTATATTTGTAGTCCTAAACCTACCCCCCCCCCCCAGATAAGTGATAACATTACATCTGTCACGTGTACAATGCATAGCTGTCCGTCCCTTAATGTTACATCTACTGCACACAATGGGCCATTCAGCCCACCAAGTCTGATATGACCAACAAGAACTCATTTACACCAATCCTACAGTAATCTCATTTTATTCTCCCCATAACCCCACAATCTACCCAGTCACTTCACATTGGGGCAATTTACAGTGGCCAATTAACCTATCAACCTGCAAGACTTTGGGACATGGGAGGAAACCAGAGGAACCAGTGGAAACCCGTGTAGCTTCAGGGAGAGCATGTAAACTGCACACAGTCAGGATTTCACCTGTGTCACTGGAGCTATGGGACAGAGGATCTACTAGCTCTGCCACTGAGCTGCCCACTTCCTTCTTTCCTCTTTTCAACACTTCACCTTCTTCAACCAGTCCTGTTTGTCCTTCAAAGTCCTCAAGGTCAGCTGCTGACTAGAATAAGTCTCCCCACCATACAGCATATAGAATCTATCTCCCAGCTCTGGTCAGGATGGAGTCATTCCGGTACTGAGAATTGGCACCCACATGGTTAATGATACAGCAAATGTACGCACTTGGCCATAAACATGAGCAGCTCTGTGCCACTCCAAGAGAAGACATGAATACCAACAAGGTCCAGCCCAAGACAGCATTTTACTAATGGTGACCTACAATGACATAAGGCAGAATAGCCACTGGAATTTGTATTGCCTTTGGAACTTCCACCTGCTGTTCAGTAATGGGGACAGCAGTGATCATCATGGGGTCATACTGCAAGGAAACCGTCAATCGGTGCACTGACCATGCTCACCGTCAAGCACCCATTTACCTTGATCCCATTTTGGATCAGCTCCCATTGAGGGTTGACATGGTAATCTCCCCACTGTACCTTTCTTGTGCTTCATAATACTGACACTAAATATGTTGACAGGAAAACAGAATCATTTAAAAAAGTAACTCAACTTCTTGTTTGCCTCCCAACCCATTGATGTACAATCCCCCTTCAAATCAATGTAGTCTAACAACCTACATTGTCCTGGTCTAGGATTCGGTTAGTGATTTCTACGGACCAACAAGGAGCCTTAACAAAACTGGGTTGTAGCTTGGACACTGCACCAGATGGCAGTGACAGATTCCATCCCTCAGCTCATCTGGCCCACTCACTGGGAAGTGTGGTTACATCTGTGGGGAATTTGAGAGGGAGAAGCTAAAAGTTAACTATAGGGGTGTGAGAGAGGAGCTGGCCAGACTTGATTGGAAGGGGGCACTAGTAGGGATGATAGGGGATGATAGTAGAGTAGCAAAGTGAAGAGTTTCAAAATATACAGGATCATATCATCTGCATAAAGAAGAATTTTAAAAGGAGATTGAGACAATAGTGGCTGACATGGGAAGTCAAAGTCAGTATTAGTGAGAATCTAGAGGAATGTAAAGATCTTTAAAATCTGCAGAAGGCAACTAAAAATGCAATAAGGGAGAGAATATGAAATATTAAGATAACAGCCAATAATAAAAGCAAATACCAAAAGTTTTGCAGGCATATAGTATGCCAATAATATAAAAGCGATGCCAAAAGAATTTTTAGATTTATAGTAAGTAAAAGTGAGGCGAGTGGGCCCCAGATAATGACATCGGAGAAGCAGTAATGAGGATAGGCAGTGAATGTTGTTTACTTAGATTTTCTGAAGGTCTTTGACAAGATGCCACAAAGGAGGCTGCTAGACAAGAAAACAGCATATAGTATTACAGTTAAAGTATTAGCATGAATATTACACTGAGTGGCAGAAGACAAAGAGTGTGAATAAAGGGAGCCTTTTTCGGTTAGCCACCATAGACTGGTGGTATTCTGCAGGGGTTGGCGTTGAGTGCATAATTTTTGTGTTATACATGACGACCTGGATGAAGCATCTGATGGTTCTGTGGCCAAGTTTGCAACGATGCAATGGTCTATCAAAGGAAAGAAAATGCTGAGGAAGCAGGGAATCTGCAAAAGGACCTGGACAGATCAGGAGAATGGGCAAATGTGTGGCAGATAGAATACAGTTTAGGGAAGTGTATGGCCATGTACCTTGGTTGGAGGAATAAAGATGCAGACTATCCTAGGTGAAGTGGCAAAGAGAATTGGGAGACCTGAAGGTTAATTTGCAGATTGAGTCAGTAGTATGATAGTCAAATGAATTGTTGGGATTCATTTCAAGAGGACTAGAATATAAAAGCAAGAATGTAAGGCTGAGGAATGATAAGGTATTGGTCAGACCATATTTGGAGTATTGTGAGCAGCTTTGGGCTCCTTATCTAAGAAAGGATGGGCCAGCATTGGAGAAAGTCCAGAAGTGGCTTATGGGGATGATCCTAGGAATAAGAGGAATGAGGCAATTGATGTATGAGGAAGCATTTGATGGCTCACTAAAATTTAGAAGAAGTGGAAGTATCATTGAAGCTTATCAAATATTGCAAGGACTGGATACCATTGATGTGGAGAGGATGTTTCCAGTAATGGGAGAGTCTAGGCCCAGAGGGAACAGCCTCTGAATAGAAGGATGCCTCTTTAAATCAGAGATGAAGAGATGATTCCTCTTTAGCAAGGAATAGTGAATCTGAGGAATGCATTGCCTCAGATGGCTGTGGAGGCCAAATCATCGGATATATTTAAAGCAGAGGTTAATAGGTTCCGGATTGGTGAAACTATCAAAGGTTGCAGGGAGAAGGCAGGAGAATGGGGTTGAGAGGGAAAATAGATGAACCATGATCGAATGTTGAGGCAGACACAATGGAGCATATGGACTAATACTACTCCTATGTCTTTTGGTCTTATCAGTAATTTCAGCATGAACGGTAAATGTGTTCAGAGTTGCTCTCTGGGCCTTGTTTGCTCCTGGTAGCAATTCCAGTTTACATCATATACACTTTAGGCATTGTTAATATTCAATTAACTTTATTTACAATAACTTAAATCAACTCTGTGAATAAACAGTTCAGACTGCTAACAGGTTTAATTTTTGCTCAACAATCACCATTATTTCCCAAAAGGACTTACGCCTGGACAGCCACACGTTGGATGAAAAAGATGTGATGTCATTAACCTACATCACTGTGATTGGCTGTGCGATCTCTGCTGTCTTCTCAGTCATCACAGTATTCCTTTACTGTGTGGTGAGGTGAGTGACCCCATCCAGTGAGTTCTGTGGGAGAATCACTGATCAGACTGCACCTTGTCATAACCTCAGCCCACACAGGAGCTTGTGTGTTTCACAGATCAGTCTCTGCTGTGAACCTTCTAATTATCTTTCCATGGAGCGTTAAAGAAATGGACACTGATTATCCATCACTCACACTGTCACTAACTATCTCTGTATAAATTACCCAACAATGACCCTGGCACTAACTACAGATTACCCAGCTCCGACACTACGTTACAAACCAGTTGACGGCTAAGCTGATTCCTTTACAACACAAGGGTGTTGACAGTGGTGACCTCAGTGTTAAAAGCTGAATGCTCATTACTTACTGGATGCACAACGTTGAGGTAATCAGCATCGGAATGAGGAGCTGGGTGGAAAGGGAATCAATTAGTGCCTTGGGAATGTTTGTACATCATTTGACCATCAGGGAAAAGAAAAACTGGAGACGCTGGTCCACCTCAGGGCCAGTCAACAGCATCCTAGCTCAGCAGTATCAACATATCCATTGTCTGGTGAAGGTTAACTCTTCAGGTGTCACCTATTCCTATGAAGCCTAAAAACAGTTAAGTCTGAGACATGACCTTGACAAAGGTCACCACTTGACTCTATCAAGTGCTTGCCAAACACATTTCACCATGCCAGGACAATCAGTGACACCCTCACACAGTGGAGTTGCTGTACATTGACTTTAGCTTACTGCTGAGGTACAGAGCTATTCATTGTCTTGAACACATCGCACGTACCTGCTAAAAGTTAACTCCTTGTGTGCCATCGGCTGTAACCCAGCTGTGTCCCCCTTGCCTGAGTCACTGTTAAACCAAAGGGGTGATCGATTTCTTTACCACCTGGCTGCTGATTCCAGTGTGGATCCCACACAAGCACAAGAAAAGCCTTGGTGATGGCTCCAGGCTCGCTGATGAAGTGTTTCAGTGTGTGAAACTCTCCGGAGGAGCTCGGCACCACAGTGGCTCGTGGTCACTGCACTCTACAGAATGCAGCTCAGCCTCTCAATTCAGAGTCTCAAAGGGCTGGGGAACAGGAGCAGAGGGAGCAAGGGAGGGAGAGGAGGAACGGGGGAGAAGCAGGGGAGGAGAAGGAGAAGGGAAGAATGGCAGAAAGGGAACATTTAGAGCCAATGCTGAGAGATGTTTTCTACCTGGAATTCAGACTGTCCCTTCTGTAAACACAGTTCTGAATCCTGGTTCTCCATTCCACCACCGTTCCCACAGTAACTTCCCTCTTGTTCTGACAGTCACCAAGCCCTTTGAAAATGACTAAAATGGCTGTGTAAAGCTGAATTGTCTGTTTCCATGTGATATTATCTCTGTAGAATCAGAAAGGTTCTTGAAGTATGACTAGTTCACAATGTTGGTATCTGGTTGTCTCTTTGTTTTAGGAAGAATAAAGGTGATCACACCACCCAGATCCACATTAACCTCTGCATTGCTTGCTTTCTACTGAATATGAATTTCCTGGCCAATGAGTGGATCAGTAAGCTGATGATTGATGGTCTCTGTAAGACGATGGCTGTGCTCCTTCACTATTCATTACTGTGCACTTTCACATGGATGGCAATTGAAGGACTTCATCTCTACCTGATGCTGATCAAAGTGTTCAACACCTATGTCAAACACTACATACCAAAATTGGCTTTGATGGGTTGGGGTAAGTATCATCTCATATATTTTGTTTTTTGATGTCTCTGCTTTACGCATGGAACATTGGCAGATCAAATTGAACATCCATGCACTTGCCCTGGGCTCCGGGTCTCAGCAGCTTTCCACACATGGCAAAGGTTTTCGCTCCCTCCTGAGATTCTGAGACTAATTTGCTTGAGTTTTTATTTCATTCCCATGCCAAATAGTTAAAGCACTTCTGCAACACGGATTATGCATTTCAGGCACTCTCCATCCTTTTCCAGAAGTTTTATCCTTTGTTTTATGCTGCCTTCTACTTACTGTAATTGCAGTTTTTATTTTATATTCTAGTAGCTTTATTATCTCCTATCGCTGTCCACCCACTGTTGCTCTCTCTTTCTGTACCTCTCTCACTTACCCTCACCCATAGATTTTCTCTAACTTCTGCCATGTTTGTTACAATTTTTCCCAATGTGCCCTTCCTACAAAGACGTTGAATGGATAGCCATCTATCTGGTGCAGATTCCCATTATCACAGAGATAGAACTGAAGGGATTTTTCAGACTCTCTGTCCTCTTCCCAGACATAAAGTTTCTAACCTAGGAATTGCACAATCTCTTTCACAAAAAGGTGGAAAGATCCTGGCAAGGCAGAGGTAAACCAATGAGCCCCAGACACAGCAGGAACTTGCCTCTTTTGTAGTGTATGGTATACTTGGTGCAGGAACCCAGGTAACTTTTCCCATATGACCTGTGGCAGTGTAAGATTCGATGGGAAGGGTGGTGAGACGTGCTCCTGGGCCACCTGTGAATCTCACTGGGTATGTCTCTGATCAGCTGAGCAATGTTCCCAGCTAATATCACACTGGCATGAAGACAAAACATCCTTATGAAACCAATTGTGCTTCTGTCAGTATTGAAGAAATCAAAATTTTAATTAATAATCTATCTTTTAATCAGTGCTGATTAAAAGTTCCTGCATTCAATCTACAAATCCCCTTCTGAAATACCAAGTGCCTCTTGGTTGTCAAACCATGAGCATTCAGGTGGGTAACCTGATCAGACACGGCCGTCACCACCTTTCGTTATTGATTACTGTGTCTCCAGGTGTTTGAAATTCAAACAACTGTACAATGTCCTATGTATGTTACTCAAAATGGCTTCTTTGGTTTGTTACTAGTAGGAATGCTTCTTTGTCAGATAAGTGTTTCTCTCGCCGTTGTTTCGCTTTAGAATGGCTGATATGGTAATTGTATTCTTTTGTTAATCAATGGGGAATGTTATTGTGTCTTGTGAGGCTGGGAACTTTGGGGAGGGGTTTTTGGTGTAAGGGGAGTCGGGAGGAAGACGCCGAGGAAGGTGGACGTGCGCTGGACTGCTTGTAAGACCACCGGGGTGGCCCCAGGTGCGACGGTGTGGCGGTCGGATGGGTCGTTGGTTCGTTGATTGAGCTCCAACGAGTGCACTAAACAGACTGAACTTTGATAAGTTGGCACCTTTTGTTTTTTTCCTTATATATATATATATATATATATTGTATTGCCTAATACTCTTTTAATTTTAGTAAACTCTTTAAAGTGTATTTCATAATGGTATTTGTTGTGGGTTTGATACTGTTGGCGGGCGTGAGGCATAAACTCGATTCTCACAGCACCTGGGCGAACGGGAGGTGGGTTGGTGAGTGGCTGGATCTCCGTTTCCCCTAGACATATATATACAGGTGACAGAAGTTTGTGTAGGGGAGCATTAATTTCAAAGTAAAGATGGAAAAAGATAGATCTGGTCCATGGGTTAAGATTCTAAATTGGTGAAAGACCAGTTTTGGTGGTATCAGCAATGATCTGGCCAGTGTGGATTGGGACAGGCTGCTTTCTGGCAAAGGTGTAATTGGTAAATGGGAGGCCTTCAAAAGTGAAATTTTTTAGAGCACAAATCTTGTATTTGCCTGTTAAAATAAAAGGTAAATATAACAGGCGTTGGGACCTTTGATTTCAAGAAAAATTGAGGCCCTGGTTAAGAAAAAGAAGTACATAGTAGGTATAGGCAGGTAAGAACAAATGAAGTACTTATGGAGTATAAGAATTGCAAGAGGAATTGGCTTTGTGGCAGAAGCCAGAGAGTAGTAGTAGAGGGTTGCCTCTCTGACTGGAGGCCTGTGACTAGGGGTGTGCCACAGGGATACTTGGAGGATTTGAGTTATAAGGAAAGATTGAATAGGTTAGGACTTTATTCCTTGAAAAGTAGAAGATTGCGGGGAAATTTGATAGAGGCATACAAAATGTTGAGGGGTATAGATAGGGTAAATGCAAGTAGGCTTTTCCACTGAGGTTGAGTGAGACTACAACTAGAAGTCACGTGTTAAGGGTGAAAGTTAAAATGTTTAAGGGAACATGAAGGGAAACTTCTTCACTCAGAAGGTCATGAGAGTGTGGAATGAGCTGCCAGTGGAAGTGATGAATGCAAGCTTGATTTCAATGTTTAAGAGAAGTTTGGATGACAGGAGTGTGGAGGGGTATGGAAGGCTATGGTCCAGGTGCAGGTTGATGGGATTAGGCAATTTAAATGGTTCAGAACAGCCTAGATGGGCCAAAGGTCCTGTTTCTGTGCTGTACTTTTCTATGATTCTATATTTATCTGTGATAAACATTGATTATGTGATGAATACGTGTCATTTTCTTCTATTGACAGGCATCCCTGCTGTGGTGGTGTCTTTGTGCATTGCAGTGGACAAGGACAATTATGGACAATTTCAAATCAAAATGCAGGACAATAACAGCTCTGTTTCCATGTAGGTCTGGTTAACTATGAAATAATGTTGATATTTATCTCCATTGCTCAGTCTGTGATGAGAATTTCAGCTGAACTAGATGTGTATAGGTAGAGTCACACAGGCAAGAGCACTCCGAGGTTCTGAGTCAGCTGACATTGGGCATTAGATGGTGACCAGGTTACCACCCTGTGAAATCTGTCAGGAAACAGGTTCAGATTAGCTATGTTGTACCCAACAATGAAACATTCCACTGGCACTTTTTATCATGGAGAGCCACTGGAGGGTGACCAGTAGGCCAGTAAATAGACAATAGGCAATAGGTGCAGAAGTAGACCATTCAGCCCTTCGAGCCTGCACCGCCATTTTGAGATCATGGCTGATCAGCTACTATCAATACCAGGTTCCTGCCTTGTCCCCATATCCCTTGATTCCCCTATCCATAAGATACCTATCTAGCTCCTTCTTGAAAGCATCCAGAGAATTGGCCTCCACTACCTTCCGAGGCAGTGCATTCCAGACCCCCACAACTCTCTGGGAGAAGAAGTTTTTCCTTAACTCCTAAATGACCTACCCCCTTTTCTCAAACCATGCCCTCTGGTACTGGACTCTCCCAGCATCTGGAACATATTTCCTGCCTCTATCTTGTCCAATCCCTTAATAATCTTATATGTTTCAATCAGATCCCCTCTCAATCTCCTTAATTCCAGCATGTACAAGCCCAGTCTCTCTAACCTCTCTGCGTAAGACAGTCCAGACATCCCAGGAATTAACCTCGTGAATCTACGCTGCACTTCCTCTACAGCCAGGATGTCCTTCCTTAACCCTGGAGACCAAAACTCTACACGATACTCCAGGTGTGGTCTCACCAGGGCTCTGTACAAATGCAAGAGGATTTCCTTGCTCTTGTACTCAATTCCCTTTGTAATAAAGGCCAATACTCCATTAGCCTTCTTCACTGCCTGCTGCACTTGCTCATTCACCTTCAGTGACTGATGAACAAGGACTCCTATCTCTCTTTGTATTTCTCCCTTACCTGTAGACCACTGATGTCTGTTGGGAAAAGGTACTGGGGAGAGCAGGATGGGCAGAGAAATAATGGAGTTGTTACAATGAAAGAGCTGTGTGAAATAGCAACAAGTTATACATTAGCAACTCAGTATTAGCTTTAGAAACATCATACAATTTTTGCCATTTCCTTTCCATCAACAAAGATGAATGGTTACAGTGACTTAAACATGAAACAGCATGTAGCATGTTATCTCAGGAGGTTCTTTATCAATTTTTCATTAACTCACTGCAATGAACAAATTTTCTTCTCTCCCTACCCCCTATCACAAATGGTGGATCTGCAAAGGATTAAGTTAAAGCTTTACTTGTAAAGAGGTGCATTTTTGGACTAGATGTCACTTTGCAATGACTGGTCAGGGCATGGAGCTTAAAAAATATTGGGAAGTCATGTCGCAGAAGATTAGGCCTCATTTGGAGTATGATAGGTGGTTCTGGTTGCTGCATTACAGGAAGGATGAGGAGACTTTGGGGAGGGTGCAAACAAGTTCATATGGCTGTTTCGTGGATTACAGAGTATTAGATACAAGGAGAAGGTTGGACAAACTTAGATTATTTTCTCTGGAGCATCAGAGGCTGAGAGGCAACCTGATAGGATGATATAAAAGTATGCAAAATATAAACAGGATAAATATCAGAATATTTTTCTTGGGGCAGAAATGTTTAAAACTAGAGGGCATAGATTTATGGTGGGTGTGTGTATGGGGTGAGGGGTGGGGTGGCATAAAATTTAATGCATATTAACCAGGTAAGACTTTAGACACAGGGTGTAGAAGGCACTTGGAACTTACTGCCATGGGAGGTGATGGAAGTAGATAAGATTTTGGAGACATTTAGACAGGCACGTGATCAGGCAAGGAGTAGATGGATATATTCCACATGCAGTGAGATGGGATTAATCTAATTTGACATCAGGGCTGGCACAGACATTGTGGAACAAAGGGTCTGTTTCTGTGCTGGTCTGTGTTCTGTGTTCAGAGACCTCGTGATGTTAAAACATTAGTCCAGTGTGTTGGAGCTGGTTAGGCAGTGGATCAGAACACTGGATACAATAGAAAATTAATTCCAACCCAAATCTGCATATTGAATACTTCACTGTTTATATATTTTCACACAGGTGCTGGATAAGAAATAATATAGTCCATTATGTTACAAACTGTGGTTTTTTCGGCATGATATGGCTTTTGAACCTGACAATGCTAATCACCGTCTGTGTCAAGCTAGCTCAGATGAGAAAAGGATTCGGTTCTGTGTCCAGATCTGTGTGGAAGGATCTGTGGACAGTCCTCAGCCTCAGTTATTTGCTGGGCATCACGTGGGCTTTGCCATTTTTTTCACATGGACCAATGTACTTGGTTCGAACGTACCTGTTCTGCATCTTAAACTCCTTGCAAGGTTAGTGAGCGATTTACCAGGTATGTTGTGACAAATATAAGTTAGTGGCTATACGTTGGTAACAAATCTTCTAGCGCTTGTGCAATTTTATTAACTTTTTTTTCAATTATTTATTTGAATAATAATGGGAATTAATTGCAACATTTTTATTATACATTAGCAGGGGTTCCCAATCTTTTAATGCCATGGAGCCTTACCATTAACTGTGGACTCTATGGACATCAGGTTGGGAACCCTTGTAGGATACCCAGAGGGTATATTTGATATGTCTCATATTTTTATCCATTCCAAAACAAATATATTATCTAATTGTAGCTGCAGACAATTACTAAATAATGTTTAAAATCTCAATGCCATTTTCTTCTTGAATCTTTTGCAGGGTTTTTTATATTCTTGTGGTACTGCACTATAAAACTACCATCCAAAGAGCAAACTACAAATTATACATCAGATAAGTAAAGAAGGCACGGAAATGAAACTGGATTTGCTGGAAAAGACCCTGCTGATTATATACTTTAATTAAGAGCAGAATTTGTTATTTCAATTTGCCCTAAAAAATCAGAACTAATATCTTTGAATTATCTTTGTATGGGTGACTTATATTTTACACTTGGGTGGAGGATAAAAAGGTTAATTAAAATTGATTGAACTAAAAAGTTATTCAGGTATCCAATTGCTGAGCTACAATGGGACTATCAAAGTCAATACCATTTGGTGTGTAAGTTTAGACAGTAGTCAAAGTCTGAGGAATCAAATTGCTCAATATGTTTGAAAGGTATAACTGATTTAGAAGTGACCAGATAGTAAGTAATACTGAATTGGGTTTCAAATGCCACTTCCAATTTTACACTTAAATGATCATTTATGGCTAAAAGCAATGATTGCAGTGTTTAGTTTGTTACATGTTATGACCAAAATCACATACTACTGTAATTCCCAAATGTTCCCTCATTTGTCGGAATATCTGGTTTAAGTTTTGTATCATTTTCGACAACCTCCTGATAGGTTGAATTCTTTGTCATTCACAAACAGGCCATCGCCATTGTGGTTTGTCCTCACCAACCACCTCTTTGAGCTTTCCACCACGAAGACAGTGGAATCAGACAGTTGCACCAATGTTCTGCAAAATTAACATTGGATTATGCTACAGCATAGCAGTTACCTTATTTCACAATGATATATCCTGTCTTATTTGATCAACTTCACAAGAAATACATCTTAAATATATTTGTTCATGTTTTATTATGAATGACTTCCTAGTGACAGTTGCATATATTTATACAGGGCATTGAGATTTTACATGGTCATTTTGTATCTAATTCTATGTTGTAATGATGTCTATGTTTATTTATCGTAATCATTCCACATACAATGTGCTGTAATATTGATTTAATTCTTTTCGTAACCTGCTTCAGGCCAACCAAAAGAGTTCAGAACTGAGCATGTGCAGAATAACGGTTGATTCAGGTGAGGTACCTTTAGATGTGGTACCTTTCTCTGGCCTTGTTTGGACATTTGGTGATGTGCTTTGCTGAAGAACCAATGTATGTTGGGTAATACAATTCATCTTTGGTGACTAACATTTATGCAATGGTCTTTTCACGGTTTCATCATCAACCCTTCCATTGGCAACTCGGAAAAATTAAACAGGACAATGTGATACAAATTGGATGGTAGAACAGAGTTTGACACCCCCACCCTGGTGAGTGGCAGAAAGGGTAACTCAACCTTACTCAGTAGGAAAGATGAAAGATCAGGAGATATATGATAGCAGTGGGTGACTGGACCCTCCCTCATTTCTGCCTCGATGTCAGACTAGACCGTTCCTCAGCATTGCATGGATTATAGCTCAGATGTTACTCCTGTGCCTTTTCAAAGAAGCCACAGGACCCTGCTACTCCCTTAATTCTCACTCCCACCCAATTACCCTAAGATAACTTCATGGCTGCCCCACTACCCTAGGACTCAGAATCCTGTCCCAGTATTCCTGGGACTTGCTCACTGCTGCCCGGGAATTTCCAGTGCGGTAATAGTTACCAGAGAGTGCTGATCTGAGGCGGCAGCTAATTCAGAGTTTTCACCTAAACATTGCACTTTGTATATAGAATTCATACATAACCTGTGCTGTGAATACAATCAGGATATGTCATATCTATATTCATGGTAGAGCAAAACAACACCATCTCTCACAATGAATGGATCAACACCAGTCACATTCCCCCTGGAACATTACATGGATGAGGTGCCTGTTACACAGGGCCCAGTCCCACAGTGTCCAGGGATGGGGGATGGGGGGGGTTGCAGCTGTTGTGGATGGAAAGGGGAAACTGAGGCCCAAGCAGCCCCTCCAGGTCAGAATAAAGGAGCCCACCATACTCTCACAGAAGAGGACAGGTATCCCTGGATTCTGACCAATATTCATTGCTCAAACAACACCTCTGATTTGGCCACTAACACATTGTTGTTTCTTGCTGTGCCACATTGCCTGGTAATGAGTGACTGTGAATGGACGTCATTGCCGTGACCCACTTTGCTGTGACTGGAGGAAAATTTCTTTTGGTGTTAAGACTGATTGACATATACATAAACATTAGAATGTTACTCAGAGTGGAACTGAGTCTGATCTGATGGTTTGTAAAGGGAATGAGTTTGATCCTTGTGACTGTGATTCCAATGGAGAGAATGTGTAAACATTGCAATTTATTTCATTTTGTGTATGGCAGCTTCTTTCCGCAATTTAAATAAAATGTATATAATAACATTTCTGCAGGGTTTTGGGTTACAAATATGGACCCCAGGATATGACATAAACTGTATTTTCTCACTATATGGAAGGAGGCCACTTGGCCCATTCTGTATTTGCCAGCTCTTTGAACAATCCCATAAATCCTATTTCCCCAGTTATTTCAGTGTGTCGTGCCTCCCATACATACCTACCAACTCCACCCAGATTCCTTTCCCACTCGGCTCCCGTAGGGCAATTTCCGGTGACGAGTTAACCTACTGACGTACTCTTCTTTGGGATGTGGGAACAAATGGGAGTATCCTGCGGAAACTCCTGCAGACACTGGAAGATCGTGCGGATTCCACACAGACAGCACTGCAGGACAGGGCTGAGCCTGGGTAGGTGGAACTGTGAAGTAGTACACTACCTGCTGAGCCACAGGTGGCAACAGCAATCTTATAGTGAAGGGCCGGAATGAGGAAGGGCCAGGATTCTGAAGTGAGTTTCACGGTGAGTTTCTGTAGATCTCGTCAGAGATGGAATTGCATTGAAGATGCTGACCTCAGGTTACCCATCAAACAGATGCTCCTGTTCCCTCTGAGAGTGAGTGTGTAGGGTGTTTGTGATTGCAGGTAACGCAAGTAACAGAATGGGATGTAGGTGAATGCTATTGCCAGGTTTCAGTTGGAAAATGGCTAAATGCACAGAGATTTTGTATATTTATTTTTAGACAAAAACACTGATCTAACTGGGGAACCTACTTGTCAACACAGAGGTGAAGAGGGATAGATTCCTGCAGAAGGCTAAGGTGTTTAGATGTGGATATAACCTGCAGCAAAGTGACAGCACCCCTCTTGTCCACTCCACAGACACTACTTGGGTCAATCCTGGAGATCTCCATTAGGCACTACTGCAGAATCAATTGCCCTATCCTAATGATAGACAAGAAGAAATATAATCGATAGCAGGCTGGCATATTAGAAACTGAACCGGGCACTATTCCTGGACTCAACTTGGTCCTTGATGCACGTGGACAATGGGTGACTATAGAGTTTAAGTTCCTGGTGCATATTATATGATGGGGAACTTCACTAGGTGCCACAAAAGTAAGTAATTGACATCACAAATTGTGACAGAGAATGTACGTTTAATATTGAACAGAGAACTAACTGATTGATTACAGGAAAGGCTTGTGATGGAAAATTTTCTACTTATAAGAAATTATAAGCAGAAAATACAACATTTGTGATGCCTAAGTATTCAGTGGATTAAAAGTGTTAAAACTGGAAAATCAACACTCTTGAGAAGATTTGAAAGTAGAAGCCTAAGAGGCTTGGAAAATAGTCTGGCAATGTGGGCAGATTCAAAACCTTTAGTTTTCAAATAAACTAAATAAATCTGGGCCTCTGGGTAACAAATAGTTCACATAACTCATGAGCAAAAGAGGGAGTATGCCTCTGATCGCAGAAAATGCTGCTTAGGACCTGTGCATTTGAGCATGATAGACATTTTAGCCTGATAGCATAAGACCAATGCAATAAGCTAACAGGCCATGTGGGGCGGAATCAGATTCTGTGTACAACCATTTAGTTGATGGTCTTGGCCTTGACACATGCAAAGCCCAGATACCAACGCTACTTTAAAGGTTCAAAGTTTCGAAGGTGCATTTATTATTGAACTATACAACTTGAAATTCTTCTCCTCCAGGTAGCCATGAGACCAAGATAGGCAGTACAATGTCCAAGAATTAATTTTCAGGAAGGGATTGAAAAAATTGCAGGAGATTTTATTTTGAACAGAAGTTTACAATATTATAAATTTCATTTTATTTAGAGACACAGCACCATAACGAGCTCTTCCGGCCCAGTGAGATCACAGCATTCAATTATTGCCTTGTGAACAATAAATCTACTAACCCAACACCTTTGGAATATGGGTGGAAACTGGAGCACCCAGAGGAAAGCCATGCAGTCACGGAGAGAATGTTCGAACTCCTTACAGACCCTGGCAGAATTGAATCCAGGTCACTGGCTCTGTAATACACTAACTGCTACTCTTCTCTAAAAATGGAATTAGATTGTATTCCCTAAAGGGAACTATAAATGCTTGCAAGGTCTCTATTAAGTGAAAAGGTTCAGATACTATTGAAAAGATTAACTGCTTCCTTTCAAAATATTATGAGATAAAGTTCTTAAATGGTTAATCCAGGTGAGTCCCAGGGAAAGCTGGTGAGGGAAGGGATCGGGAAATGTGATGCAGTGCAGAACTCTAACTCTCTCTAGGTACATCAACTGCTCTGAATCTTTTGCACTCCTGAGTTTTTATGCAACCCCTTTGATGAAACCAAATGCAGAACTGGCAGTATGTTCAACAAATTTATATCTTCTTTTCCAAAGGCGGTTTATTCAGAAATTACAAGATGATTGCAGTACAATAGCTGTATCGAGAAGCACCATTTACAATTTCAAATTATCACTATCAAGCCTCTGAGGTGGCCACTGTCCCAGAAATCTCTCATTGAACTCGTGAACACAATGTATTCCTTCTGTGGGTGCACACAGGCTTGGATGTAACCCTAGAAGAGAGGCAAGCAATCAGCTCAGGCAGAACCTTTGACTGCCTGCCATGTAGACCCATTAATGATGAGCTTGGCCAGGTCCAGTATACTCTATAAACACTTGCACAATGTGACAAAGTCTCTGCAGTCTGGCACGACACTTCTTTAGAAAGGCATAGAAATTCTAGCGCATGAGCCCTTAGTCACTATCGATTGTACATTCGAAATAACTTTCTGTAATTACACAGAATGAGTAACTCGGTTCATTGAACCTGTGCCAACATTTTGAAAGAGCATTCCACTTAGTGTTGTTCCTCCAAATCAGCAACCAGTGGCAGATGGAAAAGACCCTGGCTCCTTTTAAATGGTGCATTTCACAGTACCTGTGATTAATGAAGAAATCTAAGGCCTACTAGTTATGGACTAGGTGGATTAGTATAGCTGGGTTCCTGACAGAGACGCAGTTCTCTGACATTCCTAACGGTGTCACTGGGAAATATCATCCTCTGGAGCAGTTTATTGGATGCACACTGACATTCCTAACGGTGTCACTGGGAAATATCATCCTCTGGAGCAGTTTATTGGATGCACACTGAGGACGCTACACGTACGAGTTCTGTTTCTGGCAGCCTTGGATCCCTTTTGTACGTTATGTGGCAAAGGCCGCAGGATACCTCACCAGGAATAAACCCAGCGAAACAGCGGAGTAAAGTAAACGAGTGGGGGAATACGAAGGGTCGGTCAGTGACACAGTTCCCGGGATGGCAGAACTGACATAGGCACAATGGTTGGGTCTGATTCAATACCTCTCGGAAGCTGCTGAACAACAGCCTGCCCACTGAACGCGGGAGCGCCACTCCGCCAGCTAATGTGCCAAGTGCCACCAAGGCCGGAGTGGATGCATGGGGCTGGTGTCTGAAGGAAGAACGCTGGCCAATCCAACGTGGTTATCACCGTATTTTGGTCAGGTCACATCCTGCCGAGAGTGGTACCAGGGAATTCACCGAGGTTGCTTAAAAGGTGAGTCGACTTCTCACCAAAAAACAGTTAGTGCAGCCATCATGGCATCTGCCTGAATCCCCGATCTCGTGACCCAGAGAAGTGTAAAGTGTATACAGGTGACCAAGCCCAACACGTGGCTTTGTATGTCAGCTTACAAACGTTTACCGCCAGCAAATCGGGACAAAACTGAACACGGCCTTCCTCAGATGACTAGTCTCCCATTCACACTCTCAGACAGCACCTATGCAGAAGAATAAACAGTTGATATTTCAGGCCAAGACCCTTCACCAGGATTGGAAAGGAAGGGGGAAGAAGGTGGGGGGGAGGATAAGGAGCACAAGTTGGCAGGTGGTGGGTGAAGCCAGGTGAGGGGGAATGTGGGTGGGTGGAGATGAAGTGAGAAGCTGGCATGTTATAGGTGGAAAAGGTAAAGGGCTGAAGAAGATAGGAGAGGACAGTGGACCATGGGAGAAAGGGAAGGAGGAAGGACACCAGACAGAGGTTATAAGGAGGTGAGGGGATGAGCTAGAATGAGGAATGGAAAGGGAAGGGAAAGAGAGGAGGGAGAATTTACTGGAAGTTAGAGAAATTGATGTTCATGCCATCAGGTTGAAGGCTACCCAGATGGAATATGAGGAGTTGCTCCTCCAACTCAAGTGACTGCATCGTGGGATGGGATTGGAGAGTGTAACTAAAATGATTGGTCACTAGGAAATCCTGTCTGTTGCAGATGGCCTACCTTTCCTAATTATGGAGACTGTTTTATTTCCAACGCCTACTATGTTCACGTCTATTTGCACAAAGTAGATCAAGTCTTTAACCGATGAACAGGAAGGGTATTCCACAGTTTGGGATTTAATAAGGGAATCCAGGCAGTGAAATAATGCACCAGGGCTCATTCCTTCCATAGATACTCTATCCTAATATTTCTCAGGACTTTATCTAACTCTGCTCGTTTTGCTTTCTGCCCCTGAATCTGTCTCCACTTGCAGAGCACCTGATAGGGTTTCTCAGTTGAGCCATGGTGATCATAGTCGATGGTGTCAATCTCCCCATTGGTCAGGCTCAAGCGTCTGGCAAGTTCTTTCCACTTGACATTGACTTGTTCAGCCAATTCCATACATTCTTCTATGGTAACCACCGATGAAGGAGCTGCAATCAGATACAAAGACCAGAAATAAAGCACTCCAATACATTTTCAGCACCTTTTCTCAACAGGGCAGGTCAGGTGAAACTCTTGCACAGTCAACTTGCACAAGATGCTGGAGAACTCAGCGAGCATCAAGGGAAGGAATAAGAGTCAATGTCTCAGCCCGAAGCATCAACTGTTTATTCCGCCTCACAGAGGCTGTCTGACCAACTGAGTTCCCCCATCATATTGTGTATGCAGCTCCAAATTTCCATCATCAGCAGAATCTTTTGTGCTTCTGTTTACCTGTAGAGTTATAGAACAGTACAGCACAGAAACAAGCCCTTTGGCCTATCTAGTTTGTGCTGAACCATTAAACAGCCTATTCTTATCGACCTGCACCCGAACCTTCATAATTCTCCCATCCATGTACCTATCTAATTTCTCTTAAAAATTGAAATTGAACCCGCATCCATCACTTCTGCTGGTAGCTCATTCCACACTCTGACTGTCTCGAGCAGTCCCCTAAAACTTTTCACCTTTCACCCTTAACCTATGACCTCTAGTTCTAACCTCACTGAATGTCAGTGGAAAAAGCCTGCATGCATTTACCTTGTCTATACCCCTCATAATTTTGTATAGCTCTATTAAATCTCTGCTCAATCCTCTATGCTCTAGGAAGTAAAGTCCAAACCTATTCAGACTTTCCCTATAACTCAGGTCCTCAAGTCCTGGTAATATCCTTGTAAATTTTCTCTGTACTCTTTCAAACTTATTTACATATTTCCTGTAGGTAGGAGACCAAAACTGCACACAATACTCCAAATGAGACCTCACCAACATCTTATACAACTTCAACATAACATCCCAAAGTCCTGTACTCAACACTTTGACTTCTGCTAAAAGCTTTCTTTATGACTCCATCTACCAGTGATGCCACTTTCAAGGAATTATGGACCTGTATTCCCAGGTCCCTCTGTTCTACCACACTCCTCAGTGCCCTACCATTCACTGTGTATGACCTACCCTGGTTTGTCCTCCCAAACTGCAACACCTCACACTTGTCTGCATTATGTTCCATCTGCCATTTTTGCAGCTTGTCCATATAACACCATAACATATAGGAGCAGAACTAGGCTTTTGGCCCATCAAGTCTGCTCCGCCAATCAATCAAGAGCTGATCCAATTCTTCCAGTCATCCCCACTCCCCTGCCTTCTCCCCATACCCTTTGATGTCCTGGCTAATCAAGAACCTAACTATCTCTCCCTTAAACACACCCAATGACTTGGCCTCCACAGCCCTCATGGCAACAAATTCCACAGATTTATCACCCTCTGACTAAAGTAATTTCTCTGCATCTCAGTTCTAAATGGACGTCCTTCAATCCTGAAGTCATGCCCTCTTGTCCTAGACTTCCCTACCATGGGAAATAATTTTGCCATATCTAATCTGTTCAGGCCTTTTAACATTTGGGATGTTTCTATGAGATCACCCCTCATTCTCCTGAACTCCAGGGAATGCAGCCCAAGAGCTGCCAGACGTTCCTCATACAGTAACCCTTTCATTCCTGGAAACATTCAAGAATCTTCTCTGAACCCTCTCCAATGTCAGTATATCCTTTTTAAAATAACGAGCCCAAAAATGCACACAATACTCCAAGTGTGGTCTCATGAATGCCTTATAGAGCTTCAACATCACAACCCTGCACTTACGTTCTATACCTCTAGAAATGAATGCCAACACTGCATTCGCCTTTACTACCGATTCAACCTGGAGGTTAACCTTTAGGGTATCCTGCACAAGGACTCCCAAGTCCCTTTGCATCTCTGCATTTTGAATTTTCTCCCCATCTAAATAATAGCCCGGTTATTTCTTCCACCAAAGAGCATGACCATACACTTTCTAACATTGTCTTTCATTTGCCACTTCTTTGCCCATTCCCCTAAACTATCTAAGTCTTTCTGCAGGCTCTCTGTTTCCTCAACACTACTCACTCCTCCACCTATTTTTGTATCATCGGCAAATTTAGCCACAAATCTATTAATCCCATCGTCGAAATCATTGACATGCATTGTTAAAAACAGCAGTCCCAACACTGATCCCTGTGAAAGTCCACTGGTAACCAGCAGCCAGCCAGAATAGGATCCCTTTATTCCCACTCTCTGTTTTCTGCTGATCAGCCAATGCTCCACCCATGCTAGTAACTCCCCTGTAATCCCATGGGCGCTTATCTTGCTAAGCAGCCTCCTGTGCAGCACCTTGTCAAATGCCTTCTGAAAATCCAAGTACACCACATCTACTACATCTCCTTTGTCTACCCTGCTTATAACTTCCTCAAAAAAAATTGCAGTAGGTTTGTCAGGTAGAATTTTCCCTCTGCAAGCCTTGACAGCCTTCCTTGCTGTACACTTCACCCCCAATCTGGGGTCATCCACAAATTTGCTGATCCCCCAGTTTACCACATTTTCATCCAAATAATTAAAGGCCACATGGACAACATCCTGCTTTCCTGGTAACTTCCTCAAAAAAACCCTCTGAGATAGGTTAGACACAACCTACCATGCACAAGGCTATGTTGACTATTCAAATACTCATATATCCAGTCCCCTAGAACATTTTCCCACTACTGATGTTTGGTTCACCAGTGATGATTTCCTGGTTTATGCTTAGAGCTTTTCTTAAACAACAGAACAACACTGGCTATCCTCCAGCCCTCCAGTTCCTCACCCGTGGCTAAGAAAGTTTTAAACATCTTTGCTAGGGCTCCTGCAATTCCCGCATTAGCCTCCCACAGGGTCCTAGGAAACACCTTGTCAGGCCCTGGATTTGCTGCAAGACAGCGACCTTGCTGCTGGTTTGCCTCATTTGTATAGACTCTGCGCCCATCTCCCAAGTAAACACAAATGCCCCATCTCCTTCAAGATATCAATTCTGATGGCTGGACTAGTTCCAGTGAAGAGTCACTGGCCTCAGATATTGGCTCGGTTCTCCCACCAGACACTGCCTGGCCTGCTGAGTGTTTCTAGCAATGTTGTTCCATAATTCCCGGTTTTGGTGAAATGCCATCAGGGTCACCCTGGAGGTCCTGGAGTTGAATGATCTCTGACTTGCTGCTGAGGCACAGTCTGCCAGAAGCTAGAGAGCGGCCATACTTTCAACAGGCCATAGAAAGGGTCAGAAGGGGCCCATTTGAACAGAGCCGGTTCTGAGCCAATAACAAGGCAGTGATCCTCTCCTATCCCACTGCTTCGGCGCACCTCCTGGACGGACGGACACGACGGGGAAGGGTTCTGATGGATGGACGTGGTGGGGGAGGAGTCCGGATGGACGTGGTGGGGGAGGGGTCCGGATGGACACGACAGGGGAGGGATCCTGATGGACAGGCACGGGGGAAGGGTCCAGATGGACAGGCATGGGGGAGGGGTATGACAGACGGACACGACAGGGGTGGGGTAAGACAGATGGACAGGATGGATGAGGGGTATGATGGACAGACGCAATGGGAGGGGTCCTGATGGACACGACGGGGAGGGATCCTGATGGACAGACACGGGGGAGGGGAATGACAGATGGACACGACGGGGGAGAGGTCCTGACAGACAAGGGGGAGGGGTATAACAGACCGACACGATGGATGAGGGGTATGATGGACAGACACAATGGGAGGGGTCCTGCTGCCGATGGTTTTAACATCCCAAATGCCACAAGTACTCACACTTCACAACTTTATCCTGGCTGGCATCCCGTGATATTTCTGCAGAGACAGAGAAATGAACATTGTAATGTACACTGCTGCCTCTCCAACACATCCCAACCCCTCCCCATCATCAGCCCTCAAATCCTCACCTTCTCTCCTCTTCCCAATGATCTCCATTCTCTATCTCTACATTCCTCCTCTCCAACCACCTCACTTCCACAGCCCCCAGTCTCAAACCCCTCCACTCTCCTCACGTTCCCCACACCCTCCTTTCCTCGATCTGATCCCCAAACCCTCCTCTCCCCCTCGATCTGTTCCCCACACCCGCCTCTCCTCCTCCATCTCCTTTACATCCTCCTCTCCTCCTCCATCGTTTTCCCCACACCCTCCTCTCCTCAATCTGTTCCCTCACACCCTCCTCTCCTCCTCAATCTGTTCCCCACACCCTCCTCTCATCCTCGATCTGTTCCCCCACACCCTCCTCTCTCCCTCAATTAGTTCCCCACACCCTCCTCTCCTCCTCCATCACTTTCCCCACACCCTCCTCTCCTCCTCGATCTCTTTCCCCCACACCCTCCTCGCCTCCTTGATCTGTTTCTCCTCAGACCCAGAGCCCTCAAACATTCCTCGTATGATAACCATTTCATTCCTGGGATCATCCCTGTGAACCTCCTCTGGGCCCTCTCCAATTCCAGCACATCTCTTCCAGGATGAGGAGCCCAAAACTGCCCATGTACTCAAGGTGAGGCCTCACCACTGCCTTATAAAGCCTCAGCATCACATCGCTGCTCTGCTATTCTAGACCTTTTAAAATGAATGCGAACATGGCATTTGCCTTCCTCACCACTGACTCAACCTCCAAGTTAACCTTTACAGTGTTCTGCACAAGGACTCCCAAGTCCCTCTGTATCTCAGATTGCTGGATTTTCCTCCCCGTTTAGGAAATAGTCAGTACATTTCTAATTTATTTCTAATAAATGGTGCATGACCATGTATTTTGGCAACAAAGCCATCAATTCCATCATCTAAATCATTGATATACAGCATAAAAAGAAGTGGTCCCAACACTGATCCTTGCAGGACACCACCAGTCACTGGCAGCCAACCAGAAAAGGATCCTTTTATTCCCACTTGCTGCCGTCTTCCAATCAGCCAATGCTCTAACCATCTTAGTAACTTTCCTGTAATACCATGGGCTCTTAACAGCCTCATGTGTGGCATCTTGTCAAAGGCCTTCTGAAAGTCCAAAATTACAACATCCTCCGCATCCCCTTTATCCATCCTACTTGTAATCTCCTCAAAGAATTCAACAGGTTCATCAGGCAGGATTTTCCCTGAAGGAAACCACACTGACTTTGTACTATCTTGTCCTGTGTCACCAAGTACTCCATCACCTCATCCTTAACAATTGACTCCAACATCTTCCCAGCCACTGAGGTCAGGCTAACTGGTCTATCATTTCCTTTCTGTTGCGCCTTCCTCCTTTCTTAAAGAACGGAGTAACATTTGCAATTTTCCAGTCCTCTGGCAATGTCCAATGATTTCTGAAAGATTTCTGAAATGCCACCGCAATCGCTAATGTTACCTCTTTCAGGACCTCAGGGTGCAGTTCACCTGCTTCAAGAGTCTTATACACCTTTAGGTCGTTCAGCTTTTTGAGCACCTGCTCCTTTGTAATAGTAACTGCACTCACTTCTCTTCCCTCACACCCTTCAACATCTGGCACACTGCTCGTGTCTTCCACAGTGAAGACTGATGCAAAATGCTCATTTAATTCATCTGCCACTTCCTTTTCCCCCATTATTATTTCTCCTGCCTCATCTTCTAGTGGTCCTCTATCCATTCTCATTTCTCTTTTAATTCTTACATACTTGAAAAAGCTTTTACTATTCACTTTGATATTATTTGCTAGCTTGCTTTCATATTTCATCTTTTCCCTTCTGATGTCACCTCTGCCCCATGTCATGGGATTGGAATCCAGGCTGGAGAAGATGGACAACAGACTCACCAGGTACGCCTTCATTCCAGACGGATTCCGGAACGGGCTCTGAAGACACAGAAAGAACAGATCAGGAGTGGATCCCATTTTACTGGGTGGTAAGTCTCATCATCACAGAATAGTCAGGTTATGGCAACAGGCCTTTCAGCCCATCTGTCATAGCAGTTTGTTACAGGGACCTGATGCAAAGCTGAGAAACCTATCCAGTCCATTTTCCCTCCTCCTACACGCTGAATCTCTAATTAGCCCCGCTGCTCGTTCCTTCTACCTAGAACTGTATGCCCAGTCCCCTTTTGGGTCTTACCACTGGATGTACTCTCCCGAACCTCCCCATCTGCTCTCCTTAGTGACAACACGACCAGAGGGTGAATACTCTGTCAATGACTGCAGCTTGGGTGTCCACTGAAAGAGTTGAGGTTTGAATGGCTTCCTGCTCATCCAGTCCAGGCAGAAGCCTTTTGGAGGCCACGTGGGTATGGGAATTGGTTTATTATTGTCACGTGTACCCAGATACCCTGAAAAGCTTAAATACTCTTCACACAGATCAGATCATTACACAGTGCATTAAACTAGACAAAGGTAAAGCAATACAATGCAGAACAAAGTAAAATAAATAGAGGCAGATTGTGAGGCCACCAGTCTACCTTATCATACAACAAGTTCATTCAAGAGTCTGATAACAGCAGGAGTGAGGAGAGTTGTCAGAGTGAGGAAGTTTGAAAAGGGGGAGATGAACAGACACAGCTGCAGTGTGCAGTGGAATTGTGTCTCCTGAGTTTGGATCATAGCTTGTGATCATCAGGCCCCATATGTAGCATAGTCAAAGATTTCTGGGCAGCTGAATTTCAGGAGTTTTCATGGTCCCCCTTGCTGACAGGGTACAACCGAGAGGGGCCAAAGAGCAGCTCATTAGCTGAGTTTTTCTTCTGAGGGAGGCTATTTTCAGAATTTAAAGGTCAAGGTTCACCTTGTGGCTCCACCAATCCTCCAGTAACAGGGCACAAGACTCACCGGTGACAGAAGCAACTTCACTGTGAATAGCTTTCTCAGCACCTACTGAGGAAACCTGCAGTAACTCCGGTCACTCCTACCCTTCCTGGAAGCCAGTCAGGAGAACGAGGGGATTCAGACTCAACAGTTCGAGTCCAAAGACGCCACCTCTGGCCACACCACAACCCCATGTGGCAAGGATCCATGGCAGGCCATCACTTGCACCTCCACTACCATCTTCTTCACACTTAAACGGGGCATTCTCCAGATCCCTAGCACCTCGGCCCCAGGTGGCATCAGTGCAGCCAACAGGGAAATAGTTCCCACCACTGAAGGTGCCACCGTTCAGATGACTCACCGACAAGGTTGAAGTTTTCATTCTGTTCTTCAACAGGTTCTAAACAAAACAAGAAACCATTAGCAATCAGCTGGGAATAACGTAGCAAGAACACTGAGCAGAAATAATTGTGTATCTCGGAGCAACACACACAAAATGCTGGTGGAACACAGCAGGCCAGGCAACATCTATAGGGAGAAGCGCTGTCGACGTTTCGGGCCGAGACCCTTTGTCAGGACTAACCGAAAGGAAAGACAGTAAGAGATTTGAAAGTAGTGGGGGGAGGGGGAAATGCGAAATGATAGGAGAAGACTGGAGGGGGTGGGATGAAGCTAAGAGCTGGAAAGGTGATTGGTGAAAGTGACACAGAGCTGGAGAAGGGAAAGGATCATGGGACGGGAGGCCTCTGGAGAAAGAAAGTGCGGGGGAAGCACCAGAGGGAGATGGAGAACAGGCAAACAACGAAATATGTTAGGGATGGGGTAAGTAGGGGAGGAGGGGCATTAACAGAAGTTAGAGAAGTCAATGTTCATGCCATCAGGTTGGAGGCTACCCAGCCGGTATATAAGGTGTTGTTCCTCCAACCTGAGTTTGGATTCATTTTGGCGGAAGTTACGGAGAATTATATGTTGGATCCAGAGGCTGGTGGGGTGGTAGGTGAGGACAAGGGGAACCCTATCCAGAGTGGGGTGGTGGGTGGATGGGGTGAGGGCAGATGTGCGGGAAATGGGAGAGATGCGTTTGAGAGCAGAATTGATGGTGGAAGAAGGGAAGCCCCTTTGTTTAAAAAAGGAAGACATCTCCTTCGTCCTGGAATGAAAAGCCTCATCCTGAGAGCAGATGTGGTGGAAGCAGAGGAATTGTGAGAAGGGGATGGCATTTTTGCAAGAAACAGGGTGGGAAGAGGAATAGTCCAGGTAGTTGTGAGAGTCTGTAGGCTTGTAGTAGACATCAGTAGATAGGCCATCTCCAGAGATGGAGAGAGAAAGATCAAGAAAGGGGAGGGAGGTGTCGGAAATGGACCAGGTAAATTTGAGGGCAGGGTGAAAGTTGGAGACAAAGTTAATGAAGTCAACGAGCTCAGCATGCGTGCAAGAGGCAGCGCCAACGCAGTCGTCGATGTAGCGAAGGAAAAGAGGGGCACGGATACCCGTATAAGCTTGGAACATGGACTGTTCCACAAAGCCAACAAAAAGGCAGGCATAACTGGGACCCATATGGGTGCCCATGCCACACCTTTAGTTTGAAGGAAGTGGGACAAGCCAAAGGAAAAATTATTGAGAGTAAGAACTAATTCTGCTAGACGGAGGAGAGTGGTGGTAGAAGGGAATTGGTTAGGTCTGAAATCCAAAAAGAAGCGAAGAGCTTTGAGACCATCCGGATGGGGGAATGGAGGTATATAGGGACTGGACGTCCATGGTGAAAATAAGGCGGTGGGGGCCAGGAAACTTAAAATCATTGAAAAAATTCAAAGTGTGAGAAGTGTCACGAACATAGGTGGGAAGGGATTGAACAAGGAGGGATAAAACAGTGTCAAGGTATGCAGAAATGAGTTTGGTGGGGCAGGAGCAAGCTGAGAAATGGGTCTACCTGGAAAGGCAGGTTAGTGGATCTTGGGTAGGAGGTAGAAACGGGAAGTGCAGGGGGTGGGAACTATGAGGTTGGTGGCATCTTTCTGTCTCCATCTCCAGAGACAGCCTATCCACTGATGACTACTATAAGCCTACAGATGCTCACAGCTACCTGGACTATTCCTCTTCCCACCCTGTCTCTTGCAAAAATGCCATCCCCTTCTCACAATTCCTCCGTCTCCGCTGCATCTGCTCTCAGGACGAGGCTTTTCATTCCAGGACGAAGGAGATGTCTCCCTTTTTTAAACAAAGGGGCTTTCCTTCTTCCACCATCAACTCTGCTCTCAAACGCATCTCTCCCATTTCCCGCACAACTGCCCTCACCCCATCCGCCCACCACCCCACTCGGGATAGGGTTCCCCTTGTCCTCACCTACCAGCCCACCAGCCTCTGGATCCAACGTATTATTCTCCATAACTTCCGCCACCTCCAAAGGGATCCCACTACCAAGCACATCTTTCCCTCCCCCCCTTTCTGCTTTCCACAGGGATTGCTCCCTACGCGACTCCCCTGTCCATTCATCCCCCACATTCTTTCCCACCGATCTCCCTCCTGGCACTTATCCTTGTAAGCAGACAAGTGCTACACCTGCCCTTACACTTCCTCGCTCACCACCATTCAGGGCCCCAGACAGTCCTTCCAGGTGAGGCGACACTTCACCTGTGAGTCGGCTGGCGTGGTATACTGCGTCCGGTGCTCCCGGTGTGGCCTTTTATATGTTGGTGAGACCCGACACAGACTGGGAGACCATTTTGCTGAAAACTGATGCTCTGTCTGCCAGAGAAAGCAGGATCTCCCAGTGGCCACGCATTTTAATTCCACATCCCATTCCCATTCTGATATGTCTATCCATGGCCTCCTCTACTGTCAAGATGAAGCCACACTCAGGTTGGAGAAACAATACCTTATATACCATCTGGGTAGCCTTCAAACCTGATGGCATGAACACTGACTTCTCTAACTTCTGTTAATACCCTTCCTCCCCTTCTTACCCCATCCCTGATTTATTTCCCCCCTCCCCTTTTTTTCTCTCTCTCTGCCCATCACTCTGCCTGTTCTCCATCTCCCTCTGGTGCTTCCCTCCTCCTTTCTTTCTCCCTAGGCCTCCCGTCCCATGATCTTTTTCTGTATCTCTTTCACCAATCACCTTTCCAGCTCTTAGCTTCACCCCACCCCCTCCGGTCTTCTCCTAACATTTCACATTTCCCCCTCACCCTCCTACTTGCAAATTTCTTACTATCTTTCCTTTCAGTTAGTCCTGACAAAGGGTCTCGGCCCGAAACATAGACAGCGCTTCTCCCTGTAGATGCAGTCTGGCCTGCTGTGTTCCACCGGCATTTTGTGTGCGTTGCTTGAATTTCCGGCGTCTGCAGATTTCCCTGTGTCTGGGAGAGTTGGTCACCACAGTGAACTATAGTCTGCAGTGCCATCTGGTGGCGGCGCTGAGAACTGCGCAAAGACATGAGAAGGCCTTGGTGAGCAGGATTAAGGAAAGCCCCTTCAGGTATGTGAAGAACACGATGATTGGAGTTCAGTGTAGGACCAATCAGTTTAAAAGAGGAAAGGTGTCTGGTAGGAGGGGGTAGGGGATGTCCTTAATGAATACTTTATTTCAGTATTCACCAGTGAAAGAGACCTCGGTGCATGACAGGACAGCATAAAATAGGCTGATATGCTGGAACATGTTGACATTAAGAAAGTGGGTGCATTGGAACTTTTGCAAAACATTAGGGTAGATAAGACCCCAAGACCAGATGGGATATGCCCCTGGTTACTACAGGAAGCAAAAGAAAAGGTTTCTGCAACTTTGGTGAAGACCTTTGCTGTCCTCACTGGCTGCAGGATTAGTACCAGAAAGTTGGAAGGTTGCAAATGCTACATTTTTGTTCAAGAAAGGTCAAAGGAATAATCCTTGGAATTATAGACCAGCGAATCTCAGGTCAGCGGAGAGGATCCTTAGAAACAGGATTTACAAGCATTGGTGGCTTTGTGAGGGACAAGTTGTGCTTCACAAGCCTGAATGAGTTATTTGGAGAAGTGACAAAACACATTGATGAAGGTAGAACAGCGGAAATAGTGTATATGGATTTTGGAAAGGTATTTAATAAAGTTCTCCATGGTAGGCTTGTACCAAAAGTCAGGAGGCATGGGTCCAGGGAAACTTGGCTGTGTGAACTCGGAACTGGTTTGACCACGAAAGTCAGAGAATGGTAGCAGATAGAGCTTATTCAGTGACCATCGGTGTTCCATGGGGATTTGCTCTTTGCGATTTTGATAAATGACTTGGATAAGGAAGTGGAAGGGTGTGTTTGTAAGTTTGCAGATGACACAAATGTTACTGGTGTTTTGAATAGTGTAGAAGGTTGTTGTAGGATGCAGAGCTAGGCTAAGAAGTGGCAGATGGAGTTCAATTAGAAAAGTATGAATTGATTCACTTAAGGTCAAACGTAAAGGCAGAGTGCAGGGTCAATGGCAGGAATCTGATCTGTGTGGAGGGACAGAGGGATCTTAGGGTCCATGTCCATAGATCCCTTAAAAACTGCCGCGCAAGCAGAGATGGCATGAACTGTCCTTCATGCTTTGGGATTGAATTCACAAGCCACAAGATAATGTTGCAGCTCTATGACATTCTGCTTAGACCTTACAGTGTTCAGTTCTGGTCACCTGATCATAGGAAGGACACGGAAGCTTTGGAGATGGTTTACTCGGATACTTCCCGGGTTAGAGGGCACGTTTCTGAGGGCAGGCTGAGCGGGCAAAGGCTTTTCTCCTTGGAACAAAGGAGGGTAAGTGGTAAAAGTGTATAAATGCTGAAAGGCATAGATGGAGTGGGCAGCCACACCAGGGCAGAAATGGATAATACAAAGGGGCATCATTTTAAGGTGATTGGAGCTAAGTCAGAGGTGGGTCTTTTACACAGAGAGTGTCGGGTACAGGGATTGACCTGCTGAGGTGATGGCAGAGAGCGATACATTGGGGAGATTTAAGAAACTCTTAGACAGACTCAAGAATGAAAGCAAATGGAGGGTTATGTGGAAGGGAAGGGTTAGATTGATCTCGGAGGAAGCTAAAAGCACAGCATAACATTGTGGGCGAAGGGCCTGTAAGGTGCTGTGCTGTTCTATGGTTGAGACAAAAGTTAACCTCTGGCACATGGAAAAGTTGATAAGAAACTCCAGACTACAACAAAAATCTTGCTCTTCTGTCAGTGTCTAGGAAAGAAGCACCAATTCGCAATTACCACAGAGGCTGACGCTGTCATTCACATCACCTCCACTGCTCGTAACCCCGGCTCTTTCTACACAAGTGGTTTCCTGCAAAGAGAAAAGCAAAATCACACAGGGTCAGAAGATAAAGAGGCAATCCGGGGCAGCTCGTTCTTTGTGGATCTGGTTCGGATTTCCATTATCTGCAATTCCTGTGATAGTATTTAGTGCTGAATTCACCAGCTTCCCAACCCCTCCTCCCTCACGGTGTGAAATTCAGACTAAGTTGCCACAGTTTGTCACTCTAGTTTGTTCCTGCCCCACACTTCGAAGATTTCCCTCTGGGATCCCTCTTCCCTGCTGGAAAACTTTCCAAACCCAACTTCTCCTCTCCTCTCTTGGTACTCAATGGGCCTTGAGACTTCACCTGGGCATCTGGCTCCCTCTGGGCACCTTCCATCTGAATGTATCACGGCTTGGCACAGTAACTGCTCCGCACTTGACTGCAAGAAATTGCAGCATCGTAGACTCGGTTCAGCCCACCACAGAAACCGACCTCCCCTCAGTTACATAGCCGAAGACCCAGCCACCCTGGACTCTGGGTATTTTCCCCTCTCCCATCGAGCAGAAAATACAAAAACCCGAAAGTACGTGCCCCCAAGCTCAAGGACAGCTTCTACACCACTCTTTAATGATAAGATGGCCTCTTGATCTCACAACCACTCTGCAGTGGCCTTACACCCTTCCCTTTCCCAAACTGTATTTCCTTTGTAGCTATTGCATTTTATTCTATATTGCTATTGTTTTACTTGATACTACCTCAACGCACTGTGCAACGTGCAAGATAAACTTTTCACTGCATCTCAGTATGTGACAATAATAAACCAATTCCAATTCCATTGCCTCCCGTGTCTTCAGTACCCTTTGTTATCACCCTTCCCCATTCATTCTGAACGGGCAGTCACAGCAAAGTGACCGGGTGCTCTGGAGGTACAGGACACCATTCCCAGAACGGACAGTTGTCTTCGGAAGAGTTAAGGAGACTTGAGTGAAACACTTAAGATCCTGAAAGGACTTGAGAGGTGGGAATGTGGAGAGGATGTTTCTGTTTATGCATTCAGAGCTGGGGAAAAGTTGTAACTGTTTAAAAATAAAGTCTTGCACGTTTAACACAGAGGATCATGAGTTTTGGAATTTCTCTTCCTCAAAGAGCAGTGGAAGCAAGATACTGGACATCTTTCTAAGGCAGAGGGAAGTAGGTTCTTGACGGTGGGGTGAAAAGTCGCTGACAGCGGGTGGGAATATTAATTTGAAGTTACAATCACATTAGCAATGATTGCTTTGAGTGACAAGGCATGCTAAGTGACCCTCAGCCCAGCCTTGCTCCAAGCTCAAACGTCTGTGCACCAGGTGAACTGCCTAGCTGGGAGGGAACCATATTACCACCCAATTCCAGGATAAAGGGTCAGCTTCCTGTCTTCATGCCACGGAGAAACTGAGTGAAAGTGTCACTGAGATGTTGGCTTTAGTTGCATCTGAGCTCAGTCTGGATTTCCATCACCCCCTATCCTCCCAACAGCTCCAAGTACCGGCTGGAATGTTCCCTCAGGCTCGTGCAGGAAAAGGTTTGTAAATGACAACTCTTGTATCCACTGAAGGGACAATCCCCATGAGGCTAAGCTCAAATGAAAATTGAAAAAGACTGCAGATGCTGGAATTCCGAATAAAGCCAGAGAATCCTGGGATAACTCAGCAAGCCAGGCAGTAACTGTGGACAGATTCTCAGGTCGTCAGGGTCACAGACCGAGAACGTTAACTCTGTTTCTCTTTACGAAGAACACAAAAAAATTAAGAGCGGAAGTTGGCCACTGGGCCCCGCAACTCTGTCTCGTCATTCGGTACGATCGATGTTGGCCTCAACTCCTCTTCTGTGTCAGTTCTCAACCCCTGATCGCTCAAATGTCTTCTAACCTCACCTTAAATGAACTCACGGATAGACAATTCCAAATGTTCACCATCCTCTTTTTGACACATCCCTGTTTTAAGTAAGCCGCCCAGGGACTCTGAGGTAGGCACACGGACGTAATGAAAATGGAGGGTTATGAACTGTGACGGAAAAATGCATTGGACTGAGTGTGAAGCAGGCTTATATAGGTCAGTATAATGTTGTGGGCCAAATGGACTGTATTGCTCTATTGTTATCCTTTAATTATGACCCTTTTATTGAGACATTCCCTATAGTGAAAGCTTCTCAGCTTCTCCCCCACTACATCCCTTCAGGATCTTGTAAGATCACCACCCCCCCGTTCTGCTAAGACAAAGACTGAAACAGTTTAGCCTCGTGTTTGCCCTTCCACAGATTCTGCCTGGACGGATGAATATTTCCAGTATTTTCTGATTTTATCTTAAGTAAAACATATGCCGAAATTTACCAGTTGCAAATAAACTATTTGCTTTGCCATACTGATGTATGATACATATAGTAGGTACACAATAATACATACTCTGGCCACTTTATTAAGTACACCTGCTGGTTAATGCAAATATCTCATCAGCCAATCATGTGGCAGCAACTCAATGTATAAAAGCATGCAGATATGGCCACGGGGTTCAGTTGTTGTTCAGAATGGGGAAAAAATGTGATCCAAGTGACTTTGACCGTGCAATGATTGTTGGCGCCAGATGGGGTAGTTTGAGTAATCCCAGATACTGCTGATCTGCTGGGATTTTCAAGCACAACAGTCTCTGGACCAGGGGTTCCCAACCTATTTTATCCCATGGACCAATACCGTTAACCAAGAGGTCTGTGGACCCCAGATTGGCAATCGCCTGCTCTACAGTTTACAATAAAAAGGTGCAAAAAAGCATACAGTGAGCAGCAGGTCTGTGGGAAAAAGCATCTTGTTAATGAGAGAGGTCAGACAAAAGTAGCCAGACTGTTTCAAGCTGGCCGGAATGCAACATTAACTCAAACGACACAGTGGTGTGCAGAAGAGCATCTGTGAACACACCGGCCACCATACCGTGAAGCGGATGAGCTACAACAGCGGAAGCAAATGAACATACAGTCAACACACACTGAGTTTATCTTCTATTCAGTAGATTATATGTCCCACCACTGGGATGGATTCCACTTAAACCAATGATTTGACAAATTGGTTCATTTGGGCAATGCAGGGGATTTTAAATTGGAAGTGGAGTTGGGGGCAGATAGAGATACAGGGATTAAGGTCACAGAAAACTGTAACAAAATAAATATTACAAGGTTCAAGGAGGAAACAACAATTGGACTGTAACAGTGCCTCGGTGAGCAAAGCTGAATCAAGAGAAGATGGATGAAAGTTAAAAGTGTCTCCATGCTTGGACCATACCCAGTAGAGCTGAGGCACAGTGAGAAATACATAAACATGGAGTCATACAGCACTACAGCAGAGAAACAGGCCCTTCAGCCCATCTATTCTGTACTGACCTACCATTCCGCTGGTTCCACCAACCCACACCTGCACCATAACCCTCCATACGTCCCCCATCCACGTACTCATCCAAACTTCTCTTCAATGTTGAAATCAAACCTGCTCCCACCACTTCCACTGGCAGCTTGTTCCACAGACTTTGAGTGAAGAAGTTACCCCTCATGTTATCCTTAAACATTTCACCTTTCACCCTTAACCCATGACCTCATGTCCTAGTCTCACCCGAGCTCAGTGAAAAAAGCCTGCTTGCACTTAGCCTCCCTGTACCCCCTCATATCTCACGCCCCAGGGAATGAAGACCGAGCCTATTCAACCTTTCCCTCTATGGCTCAGGTCTCCCTGTTCAACAGCAGCCTTCTCTCTGAGTGTGCAAAGATGCGATGATTACAAAGGTCAGGAGTTACCTGGTGCTTAGCAGGACAGTCAACGTGGAAAGGCTTTAGAAATGCCTGAACCATAAAGTAGTGGTCGCCAACCAGTCGATCACAATCGACCGGTCGATCTTTGAGACTTTCCCAGTAGATCCCAGAGAAGAATGAAAAATGTGCACCGGGCAGAAAAGACCAGAAGTAAAACCCCACAACCCGGGAAAAACCTCTTCCCACAAACAGCTCTCCGCAGCAGGAATACCGCTACACCACCATTATCCTAATCGGCATCAACCTATCTCTATAATTCAGACATCCCACCTCTCCCGAAAATGGATAGCAGCCTGCAAATTATATACAATATCCCGGAAATCGATTTTTTTAAGAGAGACACAAATAGAAAGAGACAGAGAGGGAGTGAGAGAGAGAGAAAGAGCGAGAGAGAAAAAGAAAAAGAGAGCGATAGAGAGAGAGCAAGAGAGAGAGAGAGAGCGAGAAAGAGGGAGAGGCGGAGAGAGAACTCACACATTGGCAGAGTGTTCCAAGAAAAAGGAAAATATAATACGTACTTCATCCCAGACTACACTAAAGTGTAGCCCTGCCTAATAGAGGTCAAATATAATGACAGTGTTGCTGCTGTTTGCAATGGTGACTTTTCATGGATGAGAGGTGTATGGAGGGATATGGGCCAGGTGCAGGTCAGTGGGACTAGGCAGAAAAATGGTTCGGTACAGCCAAGAAGGGCCAAAAGGCCTGTTTCTGTGCTGTAATGTTCTATGGTTCTATTGCCCATGGTGGATTAAATTGTAAAAAAATATGTTTAACAGGTGTCAGTCATTCATTATCATAGCTAATATTATTTAAACTAGCTGGCTAGCTGTTAAGGAGTGACTCTATTACAGACATCCCACCTCTCCCGGGAGTCTCCCACAAATTGATGGTGCTACCTCCCTGAAATGAGTTTTTGCAGGGTGGGGTGTCTGATAATGCTCACATTACAACACTTCTCCCCCTTTAAATTCCAACATTCCCCAAATGTAAAAGAACAGTGGTGTCATTATCTTGTGTACCTCTGAAACTTACACTAGTGTCTCAGTAACAGTTTACCAATAGAAAACAACTGAAAAACGTGACAGATTCAACATTCAGTCTAACACAGTAAACAGTCCATTCAAATACTCAGTCTGTCAGGAGTTCCAAGGGCGCTGTGCTGCAACAGATGAAAATTATGAAATCTAAGTACAGGAGCTGTCTTACTGACAGACACCTCACAGACTGCCTCAGACTGTCTGTCTGTAGTTAAGAGCCAAATTTCAGTGAACTAGCAGAGAGTATTCAGCCCCAGTCATCACACTGAGTGCAACAGTCAATTTCTATTCAGTTACTTTTCATGTTGAAATAAAATTAAATAATGAAACATGGAATTAAAGGTGTTGTAATGTGAGCATAATACTGACTTACCGAAAGCCAGCTGCAAAGGGAGACTGCTTCCGGGACTGAGGGGCTCCACTTCCGGTCCCTTCTGCCCAGTGCACATGCGTATGTCTAAACGATTTAGTAGGTCGATCTTGCCTTTCACTAGGGCGAGGTGGGGGATCTTGGGCTTAAAAAGGTTGGCGACCATTACCATAAAGGGTAATCTACTGGCAGCGGTCAGTACTAACCTCACTCACTCACCAGGGACAATTAACCTACCACGTCGTCCGTCTCTGGGATTTGAGGAAACCTGTGTGGCTACTTTCAGAAGGTGTAAACTCCACATGGACAGCAGGAGCAGAGATGGGTTATGAGGACGTGGCTCTACTAGTTATACCACTACACTCTCCTTTCCCCATGTGTTCTGCTGTTCTACAGCTGCACACACTCACACCCACTCACATACACACACACACACTCACAATCATACACACACTCACACACACACTCACACACCCACTCACATACACACACACTCACAATCATACACACACTCACACACACACTCACAATCATACACACACACTTACACACCCTTACACACACACTCACACACACATACACATCCTCACACACATGCACTCTCACACACACACACTCACACACACACACTCACTCACACACTCACATACACACACACACACACTCACAATCATACACACACTCACACACACACTTACACACACACTCACTCACACACACACTCACAATCATACACACACTCACACACACACTTACACACACACTCACACTCACACACTCACAATCATACACACACTCACACACACACTTACACACACACTCACACTCACACACACACACACTCACAATCATACACACACTCACACACACACTTACACACACACTCACACTCACACACACATGTTCTCTCTCCCAAGCAAGTGCCTGACTGGGAAACTGTACCTGCTGTGCCAGGGCTTGCACTGCCATTCGAATGTCTGCCTCGCTCTGCGGTTCTTTCTCGAGACTGTGGACACACTCTGGGAGGAAAGAGCAGACATTAAACAGAGTCAGCAGTCTTTCAGAGTCAGAGTCAGAGTCAGCAGTCTTTCTCGAGACTGTGGACACACTCTGGGAGGAAAGAGCAGACATTAAACAGAGTCAGCAGGCGGCACAGTTTCCACCCATCCACGGCAACCAGGTGCCTGCTTGTTTCTGGACCAAAACCCACTCCCCATCTGTCCCCACCCCCAGACCATTCCCACACCCCTCTGAACCATTCCCACCCTGTCCTGATAACTATTACACCCTCCTTGTCTCTAATGTCTGAAGGTGTGGTTGGAGAGCCCGAGTCTGTAACACAAACCAACAAAGAGAATCACTAGCACTATTAACTGAAGGGATCATCTTTACAGGCGTTGTTAAAGAAAGGTGCTTATACAGTCATAGAACATTAGGCCCTTCAGACCAGCTAGTTTGTGCCAAACTATTATTCTGCCTTAGTGTTAGGGCTAGTGTTAAATATACATCCCTCATGATACGCTATATCTTATGATGTATGGGACACTGATACTGGCCCCAGTACATCACTGTGCCTACACTGACTTGGCCTTGGACGTGACTCGTCTACCTGCACTGCATGCCCTCTGTGTAGATGTACTGTAGGTTTGGAATGATTCGTCTGCATGGCATGCCCGACAAATCCAATTCCAAAAGTACCTGAAAAGGGAGGGCGATCATCAGGAACTGGAAGCCAACACTTTTTCATCAGGCTGATGTGTCTCTCACAAGATCTCAGAACATCCTCAGGGATCTCCCTCAGGTCAGGTCTGTTTCCTTTGCTCACACACAGTTTTATATGCTCAGAATTTACAGCATCTAAAGAAATGAAAATAACTTCATTCAATGTGCCAGATAGGGAGATGGGTGGCTTAAGTAACACAGGGAAGACTCCAATAATCCAATATCCACTCGTCAGGAAACTCCAGTGGTTTGACAGCTGACTCAAGATTTGGTCCCGTTGTGAGTTGGGACTGCAGAGTGTAGGAGGAATGTGCAGCCAAAACTGGGAGCCTGAACAGTCAAGAACGCCACACACATTGACATATGTATGCTGAAACTATTCGCTGCTCCCTTTAACTCCCCTACCGGGAAAGCGCTGGGGTCTTAACCAGGAATATCATCCGATAGGACAGAAAATCTGCACATCCAGCACCACCAAAGTCCCAGAGGTGCTGGATTTTGAAATTTTACTGTAAGCATCTCTCTCGGTGTTTCATTCTGCCCCCAAGCCAATTTGTGCAAATCTTACACATGCAAGGATGTGGATGATGGCAGATAGGTCAAAGCTTAACATGATCCTAGGGGTACATGCTGGCTCCCAGAGCCGCCAGCGTACTGACTAGAACAAGCACATCTCATCAACCACCCAGACTACAAGACGGGGCCACATCCAGAGAAACAGTGGAGATCCATTAATGATCAGTTCCAAGAAGGGTGCTGTCAGTTAGGGCGGAACACTAAAGAGCAAGGAAACATTAAAAACATGATGTAAATAGACGAAAGATAATAATATAAAACCCTTCAGTACAGGGTTCCGTTAATTTTTAATAATCCAAAACACTGTAGTTGCTTCAAACCATCTTTTCTCCAGGCTGTACTTAATGGGATTAAAATGTAATGTGGCAAAGGTCTTTGACTGAACCATTAGCTCTGTTTCACCTTCCACACTTGCTGACTGATATGGTCAGGATTTCGAGCATTCTCTGCATTTAGTGTGTATAAAGCAGTTACAGTCATACTTACGGTTATAAGGTTTCTTGCATGTTAGTATCTCCCAGATAACAATTCCATAGCTGTGAAATTAGAAACAGAAAATGATGAAAACATTTATAGACCACCCAATACTAACAGGGACATCGAGGAGTAGATAGGGAGACAGATTCTACAAAGGTGTAATAATAACGGGGTTTTCATGATGGGAGATTTTAATTTCCCCAATATTGATTGGCATCTCCCTAGAGCAAGGGGTTTAGATGGGGTGGAGTTTGTTAGGTGTGTTCAGGAAGGTTTCTTGACACAATATGTAGATAAGCCAACAAGAGGACAGGCTGTATTTGATCTGGTGTTGGGAAATGAACCTGGTCAGGTGTCAGGCCTCTCAGTGGGAGAGCATTTTGGAGATAGTGATCACAATTCCATCTCCTTTACCATAGAATTGGAGATAGATAGGAACAGACAAGGTAGGAAAGTGTTTAATTGGAGTAAGTGGAAATATGAAGCTATCAGGCAGGAACTTGGAAGCATAAGTTGGGAACAGATGTTCTCAGGGAAATGTACAGAAGAAATGTGGCAAATGTCCTGGGATAATTTGCGTGGTGTTCTGCATAGATACGTTCCAATGTGACAGGGAAAAGCTGGTAGGTTACAGTAACCATGGTGTACAAAGGCTGTTGAAAATCTAGTCAAGAAGAAAAGAAAAACTTACTAAAGTTTCAAAAACCTAGTTAATTATAGAGATCTAGAAAATTATAAGGCTAGCAGGAAGGAGTTTAAGAGTGAAATTAAGAGAGCCAGAAGGGGCCATGAGAAAGCCTTGGTGAGCAGGATTAAAGAAAACCCCAAGGCTTTTCTACAAGTATGTGAAGAGCAAGAGGATAAGATGTGAGAGAATAGGACCATTCATGTGTGATAGTGGAAAAGTATGTAAGGAACCGGGGGATATAGCAGAGGTACTTAATGAATACTTTGCTCCAGTATTCACTGTGGAAAAGGATCTTGGTGATTGTAGTGATGACTTACAGTGGACTGAAAAGCTTGAGCATGTAGATATTAAGAAAGAAGATGTGCTGGAGCTTTTGAAAAGCATCGAGTTGCATAAGTCACCAGGACCGGACGAGATGTACTCCAGGCTACTGTAGGAGGCGAGGGAGGAGATTGCTGAGGCTCTGGCAAATAGCTTTAAGGAGCTTGGAAGTAGGTACAGAGGGGATATCAGAGGCAAGTTTTTTATGCAGAGAGTGGTGAGTGCATGGAATGGGCTGCTGGCAATTGTGGTGGGGGCGGATACAATAGAGGCTTTAAGAGGCTCCTGGATATGTACATGAAGCTTAGAAAAATAGAGGGCTATGGGTAACCCTAGATAATTTCTAATGTAAGTACGTGTTCAGCACAGTTCTATTAATTGGCATCTTCAATTTTGAGAACAAAGAACCATGACAGCAATAAACTTATAACTGCTGAATGAAGGTTAAGCACTTCCCAAAAACAAACAACCCTGCAGATTATATTAACTGAGTTAATTTATTACCTGCAGTGTTGCTCTCATTAACCAGTCAAAAGGCTAGCCATTTTGTTGAGGGTCTGAAGATATTTTCCTTCATCCCCTCTAACAACCATCCTGACGGTGGTCAGATCAGAATGGGGCAAGTAGCCCACTCCAGACACCTCGGAATTGAGCCTAAATTCTCTGCTAGTGACATCAATTTATGAAATTAGCTTTGGCCTTTCAAGCCATCAAGAGTGGGTCACAACTGGTTAGCAGTGACCAGCGTGGTATAGTGCTGATACTCTTTGTGATGTTGGATGGCACAGTAGTATAACAGTTACCATTTGTTATTGCAGTCTCAGCAACCCACGCCCAATTCCTGTTGCTGTCCGTAACAGGTCTGTACGTTCTCCCGGGACCACGTGGGTTTCCTCTGGGTGCTCCGGTTTCCTCCCACAGTCCAAAGATATGCGGGCAGGTTGGTTAACAAGCGTGCAATTGGGCAGCACAGATTCATTTGGCCAGAAGGGCCTGCTACCGTGAAATAAAACATAAACAATGTGGCTAATCCCCATGGTCCAGCTCACAGTCTTAGGGATGGGGTTTGAGAACAGTTGGAAAGTGAATTGGTTGGTTCTGGAGAAGATGGAGGAAGATGACTAGGAAGATTTTCCATTTGCATTTCCAAGTTATTTAAACTAACCTGAATTATAAGCCAAGGGGAGTTATGGAGATATGCTGAAAACAAACATCACAACCATCATCTTTGCCATTTACTCACTCACCTGTACACATCGAACTTCCTGCTTTTCCTAGAATTGATGTCCTTGAAGCATTCAGGTGGCATGTAACTAAGGGTACCGTGAATTTTACTGGAGTCGCTGCTATTCTGACTTGTCAGCTTTCGCCAGTTTGCCAGACCAAAATCACAGACCTGGGCAAGAAAAGGGGAATTGCAAGACATAAGATTTGAAAAGAAAAGTCAAGAGTGGGCCTTTTTCTTATTGTACAGGCCTCCAGACGCCTAAATTGGTGAAAAAAAATTCAGAACAGATTGAGCAAGTTTATGTAACTGTTGCCACAGCACAGACGGAGGAACACAGCAGGTCGAGCAGCATCTGAGGGGGTAATAGTATCCCCCACTCTGACCTTTCACCTCTTCTCACCTGCCTATTATTTCCCCCCGGCCCCCTCCTCCTACCCTTTCTCCTATGGTCCACTCTCCTTTCCTATCAGATTCCTTCCTCTCCAGCCCTTGACCTTTCCCACACACCTGACCACCTCTCACCTTCCAGCTAGCCTCCTTCCCCTCCCCCCTCCAACTTTTTATTCTGGCATCTTCCCCCGTCCTTTTCCATCTTGAAGAAGGGTCTCGGCACAAAACATCAGCTATCGATTCATTTCCATAGATGCTGCCTGACTTGCTGAGTTCCTCCAGCATTTTGTGCGTGTTGCGTTTGGATTTTCAACATCCGCAGACTTTCCAGAGTTAAGGAATTGTTGATGTTTCACATCAAAACTCTGAATCAGGAGCTGAATATCAACCAATTCCTTTTCCTCCACAGATGCTGCCTGACTCATTGAGCCCCACCAGCAGATTGTTCATTGCTCCAGGTTCTGTGATCAGTTGTAGGTTCCTGCATAAGAAAAAGTAAAGCAGCCGATACTGGAAATCAGAAATAAGCACCAAAAATGCCAGAAGAATTCAGCAGGACAGGAGGCTCCAGGATTAGGGTTGGCAGGTGAGGCAGGTTTATTGGTTCATTCCTAGAGTTTGAAGCTTAGAAATGAGCAACTAACAATTGAGTTTAGGATTACATGTCGGTGTTCGGGCTTCAGGGTGCAGGGAGCAGGGATCAGGGTGTTAGGGTACAGAATGTTGGGGTTCAGGGTGTTAGCGGATCGGGGTGTGAGGGGATCGGGGTGTGAGGGGATCAGGGTGTGAGGGGATCGGGGTGTGAGGGGATCGGGGTGTGAGGGGATCGGGGTGTGAGGGGATCGGGGTGTGAGGGGATCAGTGTGTGAGGGGATCGGGGTGTGAGGGGATCAGTGTGTGAGGGGATCAGGGTGTGAGGGGATCAGGGTGTGAGGGGATCAGGGTGTGAGGGGATCAGTGTGTTAGGGGATCGGGGTGTGAGGGGATCAGTGTGTGAGGGGATCGGGGTGTGAAGGGATCGGGGTGTGAGGGGATCGGGGTGTGACGGGATCGGGGTGTGAGGAGATCGGGGTGTGAGGGGATCAGTGTGTGAGGGGATCAGTGTGTTTGGGGATCGGGGTGTGAGGGGATCGGGGTGTGAAGGGATCAGTGTGTGAGGGGATCGGGGTGTGAGGGGATCAGGGTGTGAGGGGATCAGTGTGTGAGAGGATCAGGGTGTGAGGGGATCGGGGTGTGAGGGGATCGGGGTGTGAGGGGATCGGGGTGTGAGGGGATTAGTGTGTGAGGGGATCAGGGTGTGAGGGGATCAGGGTATGAGGGGATCAGTGTGTGAGGGGATCAGTGTGTTAGGGGATCGGGGTGTGAGGGGATCGGGGTGTGTGGGGATCAGTGTGTTAGGGGATCGGGGTGTGAGGGGATCAGTGTGTTAGGGGATCGGGGTGTGAGGGGATCGGGGTGTGAGGGGATCAGGGTGTGAGGGGATCAGGGTGTGAGGGGATCGGGGTGTGAGGGGATCGGGGTGTGAGGGGATCGGGGTGTGAGGGGATCAGTGTGTGAGGGGATCAGGGTGTGAGGAGATCGGGGTGTGAGGGGATCAGGGTGTGAGGGGATCAGTGTGTGAGGGGATCGGGGTGTGAGGGGATCGGGGTGTGAGGGGATCAGTGTGTGAGGGGATCAGTGTGTGAGGGGATCAGTGTGTTAGGGGATCGGGGTGTGAGGGGATCAGGGTGTGAAGGGATCAGGGTGTGAAGGGATCAGGGTGTGAAGGGATCAGGGTGTGAGGGGATCAGGGTGTGAGGGGATCGGGGTGTGAGGTGATCGGGGTGTGAGGGGATCGGGGTGTGAGGGGATCGGGGTGTGAGGGGATCAGGGTATGAGGGGATCGGGGTGTGAGGGGATCGGGGTGTGTGGGGATCAGTGTGTTAGGGGATCGGGGTGTGAGGGGATCAGTGTGTTAGGGGATCGGGGTGTGAGGGGATCGGGGTGTGAGGGGATCAGGGTGTGAGGGGATCAGGGTGTGAGGGGATCGGGGTGTGAGGGGATCGGGGTGTGAGGGGATCGGGGTGTGAGGGGATCAGTGTGTGAGGGGATCAGGGTGTGAGGAGATCGGGGTGTGAGGGGATCAGGGTGTGAGGGGATCAGTGTGTGAGGGGATCGGGGTGTGAGGGGATCGGGGTGTGAGGGGATCAGTGTGTGAGGGGATCAGTGTGTTAGGGGATCGGGGTGTGAGGGGATCAGGGTGTGAAGGGATCAGGGTGTGAAGGGATCAGGGTGTGAAGGGATCAGGGTGTGAGGGGATCAGGGTGTGAGGGGATCGGGGTGTGAGGTGATCGGGGTGTGAGGGGATCGGGGTGTGAGGGGATCGGGGTGTGAGGGGATCAGGGTATGAGGGGATCGGGGTGTGAGGGGATCGGGGTGTGAGGGGATCAGTGTGTTAGGGGATCGGGGTGTGAGGGGATCGGGGTGTGAAGGGATCGGGGTGTGAGGGGATCAGAGTATGAGGGGATCGGGGTGTGAGGGGATCGGGGTGTGAGGGGATCAGTGTGTTAGGGGATCGGGGTGTGAGGGGATCAGTGTGTGAGGGGATCAGTGTGTGAGGGGATCAGGGTGTGAGGGGATCAGGGTGTGAGGGGATCAGGGTATGAGGGGATCAGTGTGTGAGGGGATCGGGGTGTGAGGGGATCGGGGTGTGAGGGGATCGGGGTGTGAGGGGATCGGGGTGTGAAGGGATCGGGGTGTGAGGAGATCAGTGTGTGAGGGGATCGGGGTGTGAGGGGATCGGGGTGTGAGGGGATCGGGGTGTGAAGGGATCAGTGTGAGGGGATCGGGGTGTGAAGGGATCGGGGTGTGAGGGGATCGGGGTGTGAGGGGATCGGGGTGTGAGGGGATCAGTGTGTGAGGGGATCAGGGTGTGAGGGGATCGTGGTGTGAGGGGATCAGGGTGTGAGGGGATCGGGGTGTTAGGGGATCAGGGTGTGAGGGGATCAGTGTGTGAGGGGATCAGGGTGTGAGGGGATCGGGGTGTTAGGGGATCAGGGTGTGAGGGGATCAGTGTGTGAGGGGATCGGGGTGTGAGGGGATCGGGGTGTGAGGGGATCAGGGTGTGAGGGGATCGGGGTGTTAGGGGATCAGGGTGTGAGGGGATCAGTGTGTGAGGGGATCGGGGTGTGAGGGGATCGGGGTGTGAGGGGATCAGGGTGTGAGGGGATCGGGGTCTGAGGGGATCAGGGTGTGAGGGGATCGGGGTGTTAGGGGATCAGGGTGTGAGGGGATCAGTGTGTGAGGGGATCGGGGTGTGAGGGGATCGGGGTGTGAGGGGATCAGGGTGTGAGGGGATCGGGGTGTGAGGGGATCAGGGTGTGAGGGGATCAGTGTGTTAGGGGATCGGGGTGTGAGGGGATCGGGGTGTGAAGGGATCAGTGTGTGAGGGGATCGGGGTGTGAGGGGATCGGGGTGTGTGGAGATCAGTGTGTGAGGGGATCAGGTTGTGAGGGGATCAGTGTGTGAGGGGATCGGGGTGTGAGGGGATCGGGGTGTGAGGGGATCGGGGTGTGAGGGGATCAGGGTGTGAGGGGATCAGGGTGTGAGGGGATCGGGGTGTGAGGAGATCAGTGTGTGAGGGGATCAGGGTGTGAGGGGATCAGTGTGTGAGGGGATCGGGGTGTGAGGGGATCGGGGTGTGAGGGGATCGGGGTGTGAGGGGATCGGGGTGTGAGGAGATCAGTGTGTGAGGGGATCAGTGTGTTTGGGGATCGGGATGTGAGGGGATCAGTGTGTGAGGGGATCGGGGTGTGAGGGGATCAGTGTGTGAGGGGATCGGGGTGTGAGGGGATCGGGGTGTGAGGGGATCGGGGTGTGAAAGGATCAGTGTGTGAGGGGATCGGGGTGTGAGGGGATCGGGGTGTGTGGGGATCAGTGTGTGAGGGGATCAGTGTGTTTGGGGATCGGGATGTGAGGGGATCAGTGTGTGAGGGGATCGGGGTGTGAGGGGATCGGGGTGTGAGGGGATCAGTGTGTGAGGGGATCGGGGTGTGAGGGGATCAGTGTGTGAGGGGATCAGGGTGTGAGGGGATCAGTGTGTGAGGGGATCGGGGTGTGAGGGGATCGGGGTGTGAGGGGATCGGGGTGTGAGGGGATCGGGGTGTGAAGGGATCAGTGTGTGAGGGGATCGGGGTGTGAGGGGATCGGGGTGTGAGGGGATCGGGGTGTGAGGGGATCGGGGTGTGAGGGGATCAGGGTGTGAAGGGGATCGGGGTGTGAGGGGATCGGGGTGTGAGGGGATCAGTGTGTGAGGGGATCATGGTGTGAGGGGATCAGGGTGTGAGGGGATCGGGGTGTGAGGGGATCAGGGTGTGAGGGGATCGGGGTGTGAGGGGATCATGGTGTGAGGGGATCAGTGTGTGAGGGGATCGGGGTGTGAGGGGATCGGGGTGTGAAGGGATCGGGGTGTGAGGGGATCGGGGTGTGAGGGGATCGGGGTGTGAGGGGATCGGGTTGTGAGGGGATCAGTGTGTGAGGGGATCGGGGTGTGAGGGGATCAGGGTGTGAGGGGATCAGTGTATGAGGGGATCAGGGTGTGAGGGGATCGGGGTGTGAGGGAATCGGGGTGTGAGGGGATCGGGTTGTGAGGGGATCGGGTTGTGAGGGGATCGGGGTGTGAGGGGATCGGGGTGTGAGGGGATCGGGGTGTGAGGGGATCGGGGTGTGAGGGGATCGGGTTGTGAGGGGATCAGTGTGTGAGGGGATCGGGGTGTGAGGGGATCAGGGTGTGAGGGGATCAGTGTGTGAGGGGATCAGGGTGTGAGGGGATCAGGGTGTGAGGGGATCAGGGTGTGAGGGGATCATGGTGTGAGGGGATCAGTGTGTGAGGGGATCAGTGTGTGAGGGGATCAGGGTGTGAAGTGATCAGGGTGTGAGGGGATCGGGGTGTGAGGGGATCGGGGTGTGAAGGGATCGGGGTGTGAGGGGATCGGGGTGTGAGGGGATCGGGGTGTGAGGGGATCAGTGTGTGAGGGGATCAGGGTGTGAGGGGATCAGGGTGTTAGGGGATCGGGGTGTGAGGGGATCAGTGTGTGAGGGGATCGGGGTGTGAGGGGATCGGGGTGTGAGGGGATCAGTGTGTGAGGGGATCAGGGTGTGAGGGGATCGGGGTGTGAGGGGATCGGGGTGTGAGGGGATCATGGTGTGAGGGGATCAGTGTGTGAGGGGTTCGGGGTGTGAGGGGATCGGGGTGTGAGGGGATCATGGTGTGAGGGGATCAGTGTGTGAGGGGATCGGGGTGTGAGGGGATCGGGGTGTGAGGGGATCGGGGTGTGAGGGGATCATGGTGTGAGGGGATCAGTGTGTGAGGGGATCGGGGTGTGAGGGGATCGGGGTGTGAAGGGATCGGGGTGTGAGGGGATCGGGGTGTGAGGGGATCGGGGTGTTAGGGGATCGGGGTGTGAGGGGATCAGGGTGTGAGGGGATCGGGGTGTTAGGGGATCGGGGTGTGAGGGGATCGGGGTGTGAGGGGATCGGGGTGTTAGGGGATCGGGGTGTTAGGGGATCGGGGTGTGAGGGGATCAGTGTGTGAGGGGATCGGGTTGTGAGGGGATCAGGGTGTGAGGGGATCGGGGTGTGAGGTGATCGGGGTGTGAGGGGATCGGGTTGTGAGGGGATCAGTGTGTGAGGGGATCGGGGTGTGAAGGGATCGGGGTGTGAAGGGATCGGGGTGTGAAGGGATCGGGGTGTGAGGGGATCGGGGTGTGAGGGGATCGGGGTGTTAGGGGATCAGGGTGTGAGGTGATCGGGGTGTGAGGTGATCGGGGTGTGAGGGGATCGGGTTGTGAGGGGATCAGTGTGTGAGGGGATCGGGGTGTGAAGGGATCGGGGTGTGAAGGGATCAGGGTGTGAGGGGATCAGTGTGTGAGGGGATCAGTGTGTGAGGGGATCGGGGTGTTAGGGGATCAGGGTGTGAGGGGATCAGTGTGTGAGGGGATCGGGGTGTGAGGGGATCGGGGTGTGAGGGGATCAGGGTATGAGGGGATCAGGGTGTGAAGGGATCAGGGTGTGAAGGGATCAGGGTGTGAGGGGATCAGGGTGTGAGGGGATCAGTGTGTGAGGGGATCGGGGTGTGAGGGGATCGGGGTGTGAGGGGATCAGTGTGTGAGGGGATCAGGGTGTGAGGAGATCGGGGTGTGAGGGGATCAGGGTGTGAGGGGATCAGTGTGTGAGGGGATCGGGGTGTGAGGGGATCGGGGTGTGAGGGGATCAGTGTGTGAGGGGATCAGTGTGTTAGGGGATCGGGGTGTGAGGGGATCAGGGTGTGAAGGGATCAGGGTGTGAAGGGATCAGGGTGTGAAGGGATCAGGGTGTGAGGGGATCAGGGTGTGAGGGGATCGGGGTGTGAGGTGATCGGGGTGTGAGGGGATCGGGGTGTGAGGGGATCGGGGTGTGAGGGGATCGGGGTGTGAGGGGATCGGGGTATGAGGGGATCGGGGTGTGAGGGGATCGGGGTGTGAGGGGATCAGTGTGTTAGGGGATCGGGGTGTGAGGGGATCAGGGTGTGAAGGGATCAGTGTGTGAGGGGATCGGGGTGTGAGGGGATCAGGGTGTGAGGGGATCATGGTGTGAGGGGATCGGGGTGTGAGGGGATCAGTGTGTGAGGGGATCGGGGTGTGAGGGGATCGGGGTGTGAGGGGATCAGTGTGTGAGGGGATCATGGTGTGAGGGGATCGGGGTGTGAGGGGATCGGGGTGTGAGGGGATCAGTGTGTGAGGGGATCAGGGTGTGAGGGGATCAGGGTATGAGGGGATCAGTGTGTGAGGGGATCAGTGTGTTAGGGGATCGGGGTGTGAGGGGATCGGGGTGTGAGGGGATCGGGGTGTGAAGGGATCGGGGTGTGAGGAGATCAGTGTGTGAGGGGATCAGGGTGTGAGGGGATCGGGGTGTGAGGGGATCGGGGTGTGAAGGGATCCGTGTGAGGGGATCGGGGTGTGAAGGGATCGGGGTGTGAGGGGATCGGGGTGTGAGGGGATCAGTGTGTGAGGGGATCAGGGTGTGAGGGGATCGGGGTGTGAGGGGATCAGGGTGTGAGGGGATCGGGGTGTTAGGGGATCAGGGTGTGAGGGGATCAGTGTGTGAGGGGATCAGGGTGTGAGGGGATCAGTGTGTGAGGGGATCAGGGTGTGAGGGGATCGGGGTGTGAGGGGATCAAGGTGTGAGGGGATCGGGGTGTTAGGGGATCAGGGTGTGAGGGGATCAGTGTGTGAGGGGATCGGGGTGTGAGGGGATCGGGGTGTGAGGGGATCAGGGTGTGAGGGGATCGGGGTTTGAGGGGATCAGTGTGTTAGGGGATCGGGGTGTGAGGGGATCGGGGTGTGAAGGGATCAGTGTGTGAGGGGATCGGGGTGTGAGGGGATCGGGGTGTGTGGGGATCAGTGTGTGAGGGGATCAGGGTGTGAGGGGGATCAGTGTGTGAGGGGATCGGGGTGTGAGGGGATCGGGGTGTGAGGGGATCGGGGTGTGAGGGGATCAGGGTGTGAGGGGATCAGGGTGTGAGGGGATCAGTGTGTGAGGGGATCGGGGTGTGAGGGGATCGGGGTGTGAGGGGATCAGTGTGTGAAGGGATCGGGGTGTGAGGGGATCGGGGTGTGAGGGGATCAGGGTGTGAGGGGATCGGGGTGTGAGGAGATCAGTGTGTGAGGGGATCAGGTTGTGAGGGGATCAGTGTGTGAGGGGATCGGGGTGTGAGGGGATCGGGGTGTGAGGGGATCGGGGTGTGAGGGGATCGGGGTGTGAGGAGATCAGTGTGTGAGGGGATCAGTGTGTTTGGGGATCGGGATGTGAGGGGATCAGTGTGTGAGGGGATCAGTGTGTGAGGGGATCAGGGTGTGAGGGGATCGGGGTGTGAAGGGATCAGTGTGTGAGGGGATCGGGGTGTGAGGGGATCGGGGTGTGTGGGGATCAGTGTGTGAGGGGATCAGTGTGTTTGGGGATCGGGATGTGAGGGGATCAGTGTGTGAGGGGATCAGGGTGTGAGGGGATCGGGGTGTGAAGGGATCAGTGTGTGAGGGGATCGGGGTGTGAGGAGATCGGGGTGTGAGGGGATCGGGGTGTGAGGGGATCGGGGTGTGAGGGGATCGGGGTGTGAAGGGATCAGTGTGTGAGGGGATCGGGGTGTGAGGGGATCGGGGTGTGAGGGGATCGGGGTGTGAGGGGATCGGGGTGTGAGGGGATCAGGGTGTGAAGGGGATCGGGGTGTGAGGGGATCGGGGTGTGAGGGGATCAGTGTGTGAGGGGATCATGGTGTGAGGGGATCAGTGTGTGAGGGGATCGGGGTGTGAGGGGATCAGTGTGTGAGGGGATCAGTGTGTGAGGGGATCAGTGTGTGAGGGGATCATGGTGTGAGGGGATCAGGGTGTGAGGGGATCGGGGTGTGAGGGGATCAGGGTGTGAGGGGATCGGGGTGTGAGGGGATCATGGTGTGAGGGGATCAGTGTGTGAGGGGATCGGGGTGTGAGGGGATCGGGGTGTGAAGGGATTTGGGTGTGAGGGGATCGGGGTGTGAGGGGATCGGGGTGTTAGGGGATCGGGGTGTGAGGGGATCGGGGTGTGAGGGGATCGGGGTGTGTGGGGATCGGGGTGTGAGGGGATCGGGGTGTGAGGTGATCGGGGTGTGAGGGGATCGGGTTGTGAGGGGATCAGTGTGTGAGGGGATCGGGGTGTGAAGGGATCGGGGTGTGAAGGGATCAGGGTGTGAGGGGATCAGGGTGTGAGGGGATCAGGGTGTGAGGGGATCGGGGTGTGAGGGGATCAGTGTGTGAGGGGATCAGGGTGTGAGGGGATCAGGGTGTGAGGGGATCAGTGTGTGAGGGGATCAGGGTGTGAGGGGATCAGGGTGTGAGGGGATCGGGGTGTGAGGGGATCGGGGTGTGAGGGGATCGGGGTGTGAAGGGATCAGGGTGTGAGGGGATCAGTGTGTGAGGGGATCGGGGTGTGAGGGGATCGGGGTGTGAGGGGATCGTGGTGTGAGGGGATCGGGGTGTGAGGGGATCGGGGTGTGAGGGGATCAGGGTGTGAGGGGATCAGTGTGTGAGGGGATCAGGGTGTGAGGGGATCGGGGTGTGAGGGGATCGGGGTGTGAGGGGATCATGGTGTGAGGGGATCAGTGTGTGAGGGGATCGGGGTGTGAGGGGATCGGGGTGTGAGGGGATCATGGTGTGAGGGGATCAGGGTGTGAGGGGATCAGTGTGTGAGGGGATCGGGGTGTGAGGGGATCGGGGTGTGAGGGGATCATGGTGTGAGGGGATCAGTGTGTGAGGGGATCGGGGTGTGAGGGGATCGGGGTGTGAAGGGATCGGGGTGTGAGGGGATCGGGGTGTGAGGGGATCGGGGTGTTAGGGGATCGGGGTGTTAGGGGATCGGGGTGTGAGGGGATCAGGGTGTGAGGGGATCATGGTGTGAGGGGATCAGTGTGTGAGGGGATCGGGGTGTGAGGGGATCGGGGTGTGAAGGGATCGGGGTGTGAGGGGATCGGGGTGTGAGGGGATCGGGGTGTTAGGGGATCAGGGTGTGAGGGGATCGGGGTGTGAGGTGATCGGGGTGTGAGGGGATCGGGTTGTGAGGGGATCGGGGTGTGAGGGGATCGGGGTGTGAAGGGATCGGGGTGTGAGGGGATCGGGGTGTGAGGGGATCGGGGTGTTAGGGGATCGGGGTGTGAGGGGATCGGGGTGTGAGGTGATCGGGGTGTGAGGGGATCGGGTTGTGAGGGGATCAGTGTGTGAGGGGATCAGGGTGTGAGGGGATCAGGGTGTTAGGGGATCGGGGTGTGAGGGGATCAGTGTGTGAGGGGATCGGGGTGTGAGGGGATCAGGGTGTGAGGGGATCAGGGTGTGAGGGGATCAGTGTGTGAGGGGATCGTGGTGTGAGGGGATCAGGGTGTGAGGGGATCGGGGTGTGAGGGGATCAGGGTGTGAGGGGATCAGTGTGTGAGGGGATCAGTGTGTGAGGGGATCGGGGTGTGAGGGGATCGGGGTGTGATGGGATCGGGGTGTGAGGGGATCGGAGTGTGAGGGGATCAGGGTGTGAGGGGATCGGGGTGTGAGGGGATCAGGGTGTGAAGGGATCAGGGTGTGAGGGGATCGGGGTGTGAGGGGATCGGGGTGTGAGGGGATCGGGGTGTGAGGGGATCGGGGTGTGAGGGGATCGGGGTGTGACGGGATCAGTGTGTGAGGGGATCAGGGTGTGTGGGGATCAGGGTGTGTGGGGATCAGGGTGTGAGGGGATCGGGGTGTGAAGGGATCAGGGTGTGAGGGGATCGGGGTGTGAGGGGATCAGTGTGTGAGGGGATCGGGGTGTGAGGGGATCGGGGTGTGAGGGGATCAGTGTGTGAGGGGATCGGGGTGTGAAGGGATCAGGGTGTGAGGGGATCGGGGTGTGAGGGGATCAGTGTGTTAGGGGATCGGGGTGTGAGGGGATCAGTGTGTGAGGGGATCGGGGTGTGAGGGGATCAGTGTGTGAGGGGATCGGGGTGTGAGGGGATCGGGGTGTGAGGGGATCGGGGTGTGAGGGGATGGGGGTGTTAGGGGATCAGGGTGTGAGGGGATCAGTGTGTGAGGGGATCGGGGTGTGAGGGGATCGGAGTGTTAGGGGATCAGTGTGTGAGGGGATCGGGGTGTGAGGAGATCGGGGTGTGAGGGGATCAGGGTGTGAGGGGATCAGGGTGTGAGGGGATCGGGGTGTGAGGGGATCAGGGTGTGTGGGGATCAGTGTGTGAGGGGATCAGGGTGTGAGGGGATCAGGGTGTGAGGGGATCGGGGTGTGAGGGGATCGGGGTGTGAGGGGATCGGGGTGTGAGGGGATCGGGTTGTGAGGGGATCAGTGTGTTTGGGGATCGGGGTGTGAGGGGATCAGGGTGTGAGGGGATCAGGGTGTGAGGTGATCGGGGTGTGAGGGGATCGGGGTGTGAGGGGATCGGGATGTGAGGGGATCAGGGTGTGAGGGGTTCAGGGTGTGAGGGGATCGGGGTGTGAGGGGATCAGGGTGTGAGGGGATCAGGGTGTGTGGGGATCAGGGTGTGTGGGGATCAGGGTGTGAGGGGATCGGGGTGTGAGGGGATCGGGGTGTGAGGGGATCGGGGTGTGAGGGGATCGGGGTGTGAGGGGATCGGGGTGTGAGGGGATCGGGGTGTGAGGGGATCGGGGTGTGAGGGGATCAGTGTGTGAGGGGATCAGGGTGTGAGGGGATCGGGGTGTGAGGGGATCGGGGTGTGAGGGGATCAGGATGTGAGGGGTTCAGGGTGTGAGGGGATCGTGGTGTGAGGGGATCGTGGTGTCAGGGGATCGGGGTGTGAGGGGATCGGGGTGTGAGGGGATCGGGGTGTGAGGGGATCAGTGTGTGAGGGGTTCAGGGTGTGAGGGGATCGTGGTGTGAGGGGATCGTGGTGTCAGGGGATCGGGGTGTGAGGGGATCGGGGTGTGAGGGGATCGGGATGTGAGGAGTTCAGGGTGTGAGGGGATCAGGGTGTGAGGAGTTCAGGGTGTGAGGGGATCAGGGTGTGAGGGGATCAGGGTGTGAGGGGTTCAGGGTGTGAGGGGATCGGGGTGTGAGTGGTTCAGGGTGTGAGGGGATCAGGGTGTGAGGGGTTCAGGGTGTGAGGGGATCGGGGTGTGAGGGGATCAGGGTGTGAGGGGATCAGGGTGTGTGGGGATCAGGGTGTGTGGGGATCAGGGTGTGGGGTGATCAGGGTGTGAGGGGATCGGGGTGTGAGGGGATCGGGGTGTGAGGGGATCGGGTTGTGAGGGGTTCAGGGTGTGAGGGGATCGGGGTGTGAGGGGATCAGGGTGTGAGGGGATCAGGGTGTGTGGGGATCAGGGTGTGTGGGGATCAGGGTGTGAGGGGATCAGTGTGTGAGGGGATCGGGGTGTGAGGGGATCGTGGTGTGAGGGGATCAGGGTGTGAGGGGATCGGGGTGTGAGGGGATCGGGGTGTGAGGGGATCGGGGTGTGAGGGGATCAGGGTGTGAGGGGATCAGTGTGTGAGGGGATCAGGGTGTGAGGGGATCGGGGTGTGAGGGGATCAGGGTGTGAGGGGATCGGGGTGTGAGGGGATCAGGATGTGAGGGGTTCAGGGTGTGAGGGGATCGGGGTGTGAGGGGATCAGTGTGTGAGGGGATCAGGGTGTGAGGGGATCGGGGTGTGAGCGGATCAGGATGTGAGGGGTTCAGGGTGTGAGGGGATCGTGGTGTCAGGGGATCGGGGTGTGAGGGGATCGGGGTGTGAGGGGATCGGGGTGTGAGGGGATCGGGATGTGAGGAGTTCAGGGTGTGAGGGGATCAGGGTGTGAGGGGATCAGGGTGTGAGGGGTTCAGGGTGTGAGGGGATCGGGGTGTGAGTGGTTCAGGGTGTGTGGGGATCAGGGTGTGAGGGGTTCAGGGTGTGAGGGGATCGGGGTGTGAGGGGATCAGGGTGTGAGGGGATCAGGGTGTGTGGGGATCAGGGTTTGTGGGGATCAGGGTGTGGGGTTTGTTTCTGGAATATGTCCATACTGATTTACAGACTGTTGGTGTTACAACGAACAGGGTGTTAGGAATGCTCCCTATTTTCCCCAATATTTGATATGTACCTTGGTTTCTACACTTGGGTTTCTGCTGTTGATTGTGAGGAGATTACACTCTGCAATGTCTCACAGGTGCTAACTGATTCCTGCCATTGATATTGTTGGTGCTGCTGCTGGAGGGAATTCGTCACTTTGCAAGCAGTTGTTCTTTCTCCTGAGCCAAGACCTCCTTTGACACTTCATCTGAGAGCAGCACTCAAACCTGATGATAAGTTTCTGACAACTGAAATGGTTTTTCAGAATAACGTATACCTTAATATGATAGTCCTTATTCAGTAGAATGTTGGCAGGCTTCAGATCATGATGGTAGAGGGCTGGCTCAAGGTTATGTAGGAAGTTCATTCCCAAAGCAATCTCGTACACAAAGCGCAGGCGAAGTGGCAAAGGGACTTTATATTGGTGAAGAAGGTTTTCCAAAGATCCATTCTCCATGAATTCAGTTACCAATCCCAACGATTTGATTCTACTCTCCAAGTAAATTTCTGTAATTCCGTACAGTCGGAGGATGTACTCAAACTGTGCCCTGTGCAACTTCTTTGCTTCATCCAGCAGCTTGCGGTTATCACTGTAATGATACACGGGGGACACAATCCATCATTGTCAGATCTGTAACAAATACTGTCATTAACATTTCTCACTATCAGCAAGCAATCAACCTGGCACTGAAAATTTGCCATTTCATAGTTTCACTAAGTGTCTTTTGACAATTTTTTTCCATCTCACTACCTCTCTATGCCTGGCATTTCGTATTCATTACTCTTATCTTTTTGTATCCAATGTGATACTGAGGCAGAGCCTGTGGCGGATGGCATTTGCAAAGCTATAAGGTCAGTGCTTAAACACCAGCACAACACGCACAAAATGCTGGGGGATCTCAGCAGGCCAGGCAGCGTCTCTGGGAAAGAGCACAGTTGACATTTCGGGCCGAGACCTTTCGGCAGGACTGGAGAAAAATGGAAGATGAGGAGCAGATTTTAAAGGTGGGGGGAGGAGAGAGAAACACGGGGTGATAGGTGAAACTGGGAGGTGGTGGAATGAAGAGCTGGGAAGTTGATTGATGAAAGAGATACAAGGCTGAAGAAGAGAGAACCTGATAGAAGAGGACAAAAAGCCATGGATGAAAGAAAAGGTGGAGGATGGCCTGAGGGAGACGATGGACTGGCAGGGAGATAAGATGAGAGAGGGAAAAGGGGATGGGGAATGGTGAAGGGGGATATTATCAGAAGTTTGGAAAATCAATATTCATGCTATCAAGTTGGAGGCTGCTCAGATGGAATATAAGGAGTTGTTCCTCCAAACTAAAATAGCAGAAATCTGAAGCTCCTGGAGAGCACATGGACATTTCCGCAGGCAGAGCTGATACCTCGTTACTGCAGTGATTTAGGCCCAGTCCTGACCCTGGGGCTGTCTGTGGAGTCATAACCATATGGGGTGCCCAGAGTGCTCCACTTTCCTCCAATGTCCTAATCGCCCAGTTTAAATTACTCCTGGTGGAGACGGATGGTGGGAGGCTCAGAATGGAGGTGGACTTGAGAGGGAGAGTGAGCCTCAGAAAGATAAATTGAGGGAATGGGATCAGTGGAATTATTCCTCGAGCCTAACCACTGAGAATGTTTACTTGGACTGCAGTCACAAGAAAGAAGCATCCAGCATCAAAGGCCTCACCACCCAATCCATGGTCTCTTCTCACCATCAACAGGCAGGGGGCACCACACCGCAATGTTGATAACTTAAATCTCCACAACTCTGAACACATTCTACGACCCACAGGCTAACTTTGAAGAAGTCAAAATTCAAGATTCAGATTTAGTTATGGCACGTACGTGGATCCGTACAGAGAAATGTGATAACGCAAACCCACCCAAGGGTTGTGCGGGCACAGCTCACAAGGGAGCCAACCATTCTGTTAGCAACCTAGATTACCCACAATGCTCAGCAGAACTCAACAAAGCAACAGCAAAACAAGCTCCAGTTCTCCCTCCCTCCCACACACATACACAGTCCTCCAGCCCCTTTACAACTGATATTCTCTAAAATTTTTATTGGCTGTTGGTCTTCTTTTCCAAATCAGTTGTTTTTCAGTTTTTGTCTGCTTATGTGTAGTTTTTTAGTTAAATTCTGTTGTATTTTCTTTTTCCTGCAAAATGCCTGCGAGAAAATAAATTTCAAAACAGTGCTCTATATGGTCTATAGCGTATACCCACTTCGATAATAAAACATTTCTTTAACTTTAAACCAGCATAGAACTCATGGGCCAAAAGTTCTTTTTCCCCCCTGCTTGTCCCTTTCCAAGAATGATGCTTTTAGATATCAGTTATTTCAAGAATTTGCCGATTAAATCAAAGTTGTGCATGAAGTGCGAGTGAATGTTTATTGTGGTGCCACTCAATAACTATTTCGCAGCAAATTCTTGATCTTTAAGACCAGTTTATTATTAAATATGCATTGCTATCTCAGAGTTATGGACTTTAAATTAACAAACATAAGTTTTTATTTTATTTTACAGAGGGACGTCCGTTTAGATTGAGATGAGGAGGAATTTCTTTAGCTAGAGGGTAGTAATTCTGTGAAATATGTTGCAGCAGAGACCTGTGGAGGTCAAGTCAATGAGTATATTTAAAGCGGAGGTTGATAGTTTCTTGATCGGCCAGGGTGTCAAAGATTGTGGGGAGTAGCCAGACATTGGGATTGACAGGGATAATAAATCAGCTATGATGGAAAGGCAGAGCAGACTCGATGGGCCAAATGGCCTCGTTCTGCTCCTATATCTTCTGGTCTTACTTTTTAAAAAAATATTTTAAAACAATACCAGCCGGATTATTACAAACAGATTGCTTCTCTCAGATACAAAGTTATGTAGCAAGACAACAGGAAAGTGTCAATAACAAGTGGATATACCGTGAATTCAAAGTATTTCAGGGGAAATGAGGGACAATTTCAGTGGTTAATATCCCGTGAAGGAGGTGGATACACTCATGTGTACGTATCACGAAAAGCACCTGACTGGTGGAGGCAGAGAAGACTGTGACCGGACTGGTGGAGGCAGAGGAGACTGTGACCGGACCGGTGGAGGCAGAGAAGACTGTGACCGGACCGGTGGAGGCAGAGAAGACTGTGACCGGATTGGTGGAGGCAGAGAAGACGGTGACCGGACTGGTGGAGGCAGAGAAGACGGTGACCGGACTGGTGGAGGCAGAGAAGACTGTGACCGGACTGGTGGAGACAGAGAAGACTGTGACAGGACTGGTGGAGGCAGAGAAGACTGTGACCGGACTGGTGGAGGCAGAGAAGACTGTGACCAGACTGGTGGAGACAGAGAAGACTGTGACAGGACTGGTGGAGGCAGAGAAGACTGTGACCGGATTGGTGGAGGCAGAGAAGACTGTGACCGGACTGGTGGAGGCAGAGAAGACTGTGACAGGACTGGTGGAGGCAGAGAAGACTGTGACAGGACTGGTGGAGGCAGAGAAGACAGAGACAGGACTGGTGGAGGCAGAGAAGACTGTGACAGGACTGGTAGAGGCAGAGAAAACTGTGACCGGACTGGTGGAGGCAGAGAAGACTGTAACCGGACTGGTGGAGGCAGAGAAGACTGTGACTCGACTGGTGGAGCCAGAGAAGACTGTGAACTGACTGGTGGAGGCGGAGAAGACTGTGACAGGACCGGTGGAGGCAGAGAAGACTGTGACCGGACTGGTGGAGGCAGAGAAGTCTGTGACAGGACTGGTGGATGCAGAGAAGACTGTGACCGGACTGGTGGAGGCAGAGAAGACTGTGACCGGACTGGTGGAGGCAGAGAAGACTGTGACCAGACTGGTGGAGACAGAGAAGACTGTGACAGGACTGGTGGAGACAGAGAAGACTGTGACAGGACTGGTGGAGACAGAGAAGACTGTGACCGGACTGGTAGAGGCAGAGAAGACTGTGACTCGACTGGTGGAGCCAGAGAAGACTGTGAACTGACTGGTGGAGGCGGAGAAGACTGTGACAGGACAGGTGGAGGCAGAGAAGACTGTGACCGGACTGGTGGAGGCGGAGAAGACTGTGACCGGACTGGTGGAGACAGAGAAGACTGTGACAGGACTGGTGGAGACAGAGAAGACTGTGACTCGACTGGTGGAGACAGAGAAGACTGTGACAGGACTGGTGGAGGCAGAGAAGACTGTGACAGGATTGGTGGAGACAGAGAAGACTGTGACTCGACTGGTGGAGACAGAGAAGACTGTGACAGGACTGGTGGAGACAGAGAAGACTGTGACCGGACTGGTGGAGGCAGAGAAGACTGTGACTCGACTGGTGGAGACAGAGAAGACTGTGAACAGACTGGTGGAGGCGGAGAAGTCTGTGACAGGACTGGTGGATGCAGAGAAGACTGTGACCGGAGTGGTCGAGACAGTGAAGACTGTGATCGGACTGGTGGAGGCAGAGAAGACTGTGACCGGACTGGTGGAGGCAGAGAAGACTGTGACCCGACTGGTGGAGGCGGAGAAGACTGTGACAGGACTGGTGGAGGCAGAGAAGACTGTAACAGCATTGGTGGAGGCAGAGAAGACTGTGACCGGATTGCTGGAAGCAGAGAAGACTGTGACCGGACTGGTGAAGGCAGAGAAGACTGTGACCGGATTGGTGGAGGCAGAGAAGACTGTGACAGGACTGGTGGAGGCAGAGAAGACTGTGACCGGACTGGTGGAGACAGAGAAGACTGTGACAGCACTGGTGGAGACAGAGAAGTCTGTGACTGGACTGGTGGAGGCAGAGAAGACTGTGACCGGACTGGTGGAGACAGAGAAGACTGTGACCGGACTGGTGGAGGCAGAGAAGACTGTAACAGCATTGGTGGAGGCAGAGAAGACTGTGACCGGACTGGTGGAGGCAGAGAAGACTGTGACTGGACTGGTGGAGGCAGAGAAGACTGTGACCGGACTGGTGGAGACAGAGAAGACTGTGACAGGACTGGTGGAGACAGAGAAGACTGTGACCGGACTGGTGGAGGCAGAGAAGACTGTGACCGGACTGGTGGAGACAGAGAAGTCTGTGACCGGACTGGTGGAGGCGGAGAAGTCTGTGACAGGACTGGTGGAGGCAGAGAAGACTGTGACTCGACTGGTGGAGACAGAGAAGACTGTGACAGGACTGGTGGAGACAGAGAAGACTGTGACCGGACTGGTGGAGGCAGAGAAGACTGTGACTCGACTGGTGGAGACAGAGAAAACTGTGAACTGACTGGTGGAGGTGGAGAAGTCTGTGACAGGACTGGTGGATGCAGAGAAGACTGTGACCGGAGTGGTCGAGACAGTGAAGACTGTGATCGGACTGGTGGAGGCAGAGAAGACTGTGACCCGACTGGTGGAGACAGTGAAGACTGTGATCGGACTGGTGGAGGCAGAGAAGACTGTGACAGGACTGGTGGAGACAGAGAAGACTGTGACCGGACTGGTGGAGGCAGAGAAGACTGTAACAGCATTGGTGGAGGCAGAGAAGACTGTGACCGGACTGGTGGAGGCAGAGAAGACTGTGACCCGACTGGTGGAGACAGTGAAGACTGTGATCGGACTGGTGGAGGCAGAGAAGACTGTGACAGGACTGGTGGAGACAGAGAAGACTGTGACCGGACTGGTGGAGGCAGAGAAGACTGTAACAGCATTGGTGGAGGCAGAGAAGACTGTGACCGGACTGGTGGAGGCAGAGAAGTCTGTGACTGGACTGGTGGAGGCAGAGAAGACTGTGACCGGACTGGTGGAGACAGAGAAGACTGTGACAGGACTGGTGGAGACAGAGAAGACTGTGACCGGACTGGTGGAGGCAGAGAAGACTGTGACAGGACTGGTGGAGGCAGAGAAGACTGTGACAGGACTGGTGGAGACAGAGAAGTCTGTGACCGGACTGGTGGAGGCAGAGAAGACTGTGACCAGACTGGTGGAGACAGAGAAGACTGTGACAGGACTGGTGGAGACAGAGAAGACTGTGACAGGACTGGTGGAGACAGAGAAGACTGTGACCGGACTGGTGGAGGCAGAGAAGACTGTGACTCGACTGGTGGAGCCAGAGAAGACTGTGAACTGACTGGTGGAGGCGGTGAAGACTGTGACAGGACAGGTGGAGGCAGAGAAGACTGTGACCGGACTGGTGGAGGCGGAGAAGACTGTGACCGGACTGGTGGAGACAGAGAAGACTGTGACAGGACTGGTGGAGACAGAGAAGTCTGTGACCGGACTGGTGGAGACAGAGAAGACTGTGACAGGACTGGTGGAGACAGAGAAGACTGTGACCGGACTGGTGGAGGCAGAGAAGACTGTGACCGGACTGGTGGAGGCAGAGAAGACTGTGACAGGACTGGTGGAGACAGAGAAGACTGTGACCGGACTGGTGGAGACAGAGAAGTCTGTGACCGGACTGGTGGAGGCGGAGAAGTCTGTGACAGGATTGGTGGATGCAGAGAAGACTGTGACAGGCCTGGTGGAGACAGAGAAGACTGTGACCGGACTGGTGGAGGCAGAGAAGACTGTGACTCGACTGGTGGAGACAGAGAAGACTGTGAACTGACTGGTGGAGGCGGAGAAGTCTGTGACAGGACTGGTGGATGCAGAGAAGACTGTGACCGGAGTGGTCGAGACAGTGAAGACTGTGATCGGACTGGTGGAGGCAGAGAAGACTGTGACCGGACTGGTGGAGGCAGAGAAGACTGTGACAGGACTGGTGGAGGCAGAGAAGACTGTAACAGCATTGGTGGAGGCAGAGAAGACTGTGACCGGATTGGGGGAGGCAGAGAAGACTGTGACAGGACTGGTGGAGGCAGAGAAGACTGTGACCGGAGTGGTGGAGACAGAGAAGACTGTGACCTGACTGTTGGAGGCAGAGAAGACTGTGACCGGACTGGTGGAGGCAGAGAAGACTGTGACCGGACTGGTGGAGACAGTGAAGACTGTGATCGGACTGGTGGAGGCAGAGAAGACTGTGACCGGACTGCTGGAGACAGAGAAGACTGTGACTCGACTGGTGGAGGCAGAGAAGACTGTGACCGGACTGGTGGAGGCAGAGAAGACTGTGACCGGACTGCTGGAGACAGAGAAGACTGTGACTCGACTGGTGGAGGCAGATAAGACTGTGACCGGACTGGTGGAGGCAGAGAAGACTGTGACCGGACTGGTGGAGACAGAGAAGACTGTGACCGGACTGGTGGAGGCAGAGAAGACTGTGACCGAATTGGTGGAGGCAGAGAAGACTGTGACCTGACTGGTGGAGGCAGATAAGACTGTGACCGGACTGGTGGACGCGGAGAAGACTGTAACCGGACTGGTGGAGTCAGAGATGACTGTGACCGGACTGGTGGAGGCAGGGAAGACTGTGACCGGACCAGTGGAGGCAGAGAAGACTGTGACCGGACCGGTGGAAGCAGAAAGGTCTGTGGCCAGACCGGTGGAGGCAGAGAAGACTGTGACCGGACTGGTGGAGGCGGAGAAGACTGTGACCGGACTGGTGGAGGCGGAGAAGACTGTGACCGGATTGGTGGAGGCAGAGAGGACTGTGACCGGTTTGGTGGAGGCAGAGACGACTGTGACGGGACTGGTGGAGGCAGAGAAGACTGTAACAGCATTGGTGGAGGCAGTGAAGACTGTGACCGGATTGGTGGAAGCAGAGAAGACTGTGACCGGACTGGTGGAGGCGGAGAAGACTGTGACAGGACTGGTGGAGACAGAGAAGACTGTGACCGGATTGGTGGAGGCAGAGAAGACTGTAACCGGATTGGTGGAGGCAGAGACGACTGTGACTGGACTGGTGGAGGTAGAGAAGACTGTAACAGCATTGGTGGAGGCAGAGAAGACTGTGACCGGATTGGTGGAAGCAGAGAAGACTGTGACAGGACTGGTGGAGGCAGAGAAGACTGTGTCCGGATTGGTGGAGGCAGAGAAGTCTGTGAACGGACTGGTGGAAGCAGAGAAGACTGTGACTCGACTTATGGAGGCAGATAAGACTGTGACCGGACTGGTGGAGGCGGAGAAGACTGTGACCGGACTGGTGGAGGCAGAGAAGACTGTGGCCGGACTGGTGGAGGCAGAGAAGACTGTGACCGGACTGGTGGAGACAGAGAAGACTGTGACCGGACTGGTGGAGGCAGAGAAGACTGTGACCGGACTGGTGGAGACAGAGAAGACTGTGACAGGACTGGTGGAGACAGAGAAGACTGTGACCGGACTGGTGGAGGCAGAGAAGACTGTGACAGGACTGGTGGAGACAGAGAAGTCTGTGACCGGACTGGTGGAGGCAGAGAAGACTGTGACCGGACTGGTGGAGACTGAGAAGACTGTGACAGGACTGGTGGAGACAGAGAAGACTGTGACAGGACTGGTGGAGACAGAGAAGACTGTGACCGGACTGGTGGAGGCAGAGAAGACTGTGACTCGACTGGTGGAGCCAGAGAAGACTGTGAACTGACTGGTGGAGGCAGAGAAGACTGTGACCAGACTGGTGGAGACAGAGAAGACTGTGACAGGACTGGTGGAGACAGAGAAGACTGTGACCGGACTGGTGGAGGCAGAGAAGACTGTGACAGGACTGGTGGAGACAGAGAAGACTGTGACCGGACTGGTGGAGGCAGAGAAGACTGTGACCGGACTGGTCGAGGCAGAGAAGACAGAGACAGGACTGGTGGAGGCAGAGAAGACTGTGACAGGACTGGTAGAGGCAGAGAAAACTGTGACCGGACTGGTGGAGGCAGAGAAGACTGTAACCGGACTGGTGGAGGCAGAGAAGACTGTGACTCGACTGGTGGAGCCAGAGAAGACTGTGAACTGACTGGTGGAGGCGGAGAAGACTGTGACAGGACTGGTGGAGGCAGAGAAGACTGTGACCGGACTGGTGGAGGCAGAGAAGTCTGTGACAGGACTGGTGGATGCAGAGAAGACTGTGACCGGACTGGTGGAGGCAGAGAAGACTGTGACCGGACTGGTGGAGGCAGAGAAGACTGTGACCAGACTGGTGGAGACAGAGAAGACTGTGACAGGACTGGTGGAGACAGAGAAGACTGTGACAGGACTGGTGGAGACAGAGAAGACTGTGACCGGACTGGTAGAGGCAGAGAAGACTGTGACTCGACTGGTGGAGCCAGAGAAGACTGTGAACTGACTGGTGGAGGCGGAGAAGACTGTGACAGGACAGGTGGAGGCAGAGAAGACTGTGACCGGACTGGTGGAGGCGGAGAAGACTGTGACCGGACTGGTGGAGACAGAGAAGACTGTGACAGGACTGGTGGAGACAGAGAAGACTGTGACTCGACTGGTGGAGACAGAGAAGACTGTGACAGGACTGGTGGAGGCAGAGAAGACTGTGACAGGATTGGTGGAGACAGAGAAGACTGTGACTCGACTGGTGGAGACAGAGAAGACTGTGACAGGACTGGTGGAGACAGAGAAGACTGTGACCGGACTGGTGGAGGCAGAGAAGACTGTGACTCGACTGGTGGAGACAGAGAAGACTGTGAACTGACTGGTGGAGGCGGAGAAGTCTGTGACAGGACTGGTGGATGCAGAGAAGACTGTGACCGGAGTGGTCGAGACAGTGAAGACTGTGATCGGACTGGTGGAGGCAGAGAAGACTGTGACCGGACTGGTGGAGGCAGAGAAGACTGTGACCCGACTGGTGGAGGCGGAGAAGACTGTGACAGGACTGGTGGAGGCAGAGAAGACTGTAACAGCATTGGTGGAGGCAGAGAAGACTGTGACCGGATTGCTGGAAGCAGAGAAGACTGTGACCGGACTGGTGAAGGCAGAGAAGACTGTGACCGGATTGGTGGAGGCAGAGAAGACTGTGACAGGACTGGTGGAGGCAGAGAAGACTGTGACCGGACTGGTGGAGACAGAGAAGACTGTGACAGGACTGGTGGAGACAGAGAAGTCTGTGACTGGACTGGTGGAGGCAGAGAAGACTGTGACCGGACTGGTGGAGACAGAGAAGACTGTGACCGGACTGGTGGAGGCAGAGAAGACTGTAACAGCATTGGTGGAGGCAGAGAAGACTGTGACCGGACTGGTGGAGGCAGAGAAGACTGTGACTGGACTGGTGGAGGCAGAGAAGACTGTGACCGGACTGGTGGAGACAGAGAAGACTGTGACAGGACTGGTGGAGACAGAGAAGACTGTGACCGGACTGGTGGAGGCAGAGAAGACTGTGACCGGACTGGTGGAGACAGAGAAGTCTGTGACCGGACTGGTGGAGGCGGAGAAGTCTGTGACAGGACTGGTGGAGGCAGAGAAGACTGTGACTCGACTGGTGGAGACAGAGAAGACTGTGACAGGACTGGTGGAGACAGAGAAGACTGTGACCGGACTGGTGGAGGCAGAGAAGACTGTGACTCGACTGGTGGAGACAGAGAAAACTGTGAACTGACTGGTGGAGGTGGAGAAGTCTGTGACAGGACTGGTGGATGCAGAGAAGACTGTGACCGGAGTGGTCGAGACAGTGAAGACTGTGATCGGACTGGTGGAGGCAGAGAAGACTGTGACCCGACTGGTGGAGACAGTGAAGACTGTGATCGGACTGGTGGAGGCAGAGAAGACTGTGACAGGACTGGTGGAGACAGAGAAGACTGTGACCGGACTGGTGGAGGCAGAGAAGACTGTAACAGCATTGGTGGAGGCAGAGAAGACTGTGACCGGACTGGTGGAGGCAGAGAAGACTGTGACCCGACTGGTGGAGACAGTGAAGACTGTGATCGGACTGGTGGAGGCAGAGAAGACTGTGACAGGACTGGTGGAGACAGAGAAGACTGTGACCGGACTGGTGGAGGCAGAGAAGACTGTAACAGCATTGGTGGAGGCAGAGAAGACTGTGACCGGACTGGTGGAGGCAGAGAAGTCTGTGACAGGACTGGTGGATGCAGAGAAGACTGTGACCGGAGTGGTCGAGACAGTGAAGACTGTGATCGGACTGGTGGAGGCAGAGAAGACTGTGACCGGACTGGTGGAGGCAGAGAAGACTGTGACCCGACTGGTGGAGGCGGAGAAGACTGTGACAGGACTGGTGGAGGCAGAGAAGACTGTAACAGCATTGGTGGAGGCAGAGAAGACTGTGACCGGATTGCTGGAAGCAGAGAAGACTGTGACCGGACTGGTGAAGGCAGAGAAGACTGTGACCGGATTGGTGGAGGCAGAGAAGACTGTGACAGGACTGGTGGAGGCAGAGAAGACTGTGACCGGACTGGTGGAGACAGAGAAGACTGTGACAGGACTGGTGGAGACAGAGAAGTCTGTGACTGGACTGGTGGAGGCAGAGAAGACTGTGACCGGACTGGTGGAGACAGAGAAGACTGTGACCGGACTGGTGGAGGCAGAGAAGACTGTAACAGCATTGGTGGAGGCAGAGAAGACTGTGACCGGACTGGTGGAGGCAGAGAAGACTGTGACTGGACTGGTGGAGGCAGAGAAGACTGTGACCGGACTGGTGGAGACAGAGAAGACTGTGACAGGACTGGTGGAGACAGAGAAGACTGTGACCGGACTGGTGGAGGCAGAGAAGACTGTCACCGGACTGGTGGAGACAGAGAAGTCTGTGACCGGACTGGTGGAGGCGGAGAAGTCTGTGACAGGACTGGTGGAGACAGAGAAGACTGTGACCGGACTGGTGGAGGCAGAGAAGACTGTGACTCGACTGGTGGAGACAGAGAAAACTGTGAACTGACTGGTGGAGGTGGAGAAGTCTGTGACAGGACTGGTGGATGCAGAGAAGACTGTGACCGGAGTGGTCGAGACAGTGAAGACTGTGATCGGACTGGTGGAGGCAGAGAAGACTGTGACCCGACTGGTGGAGACAGTGAAGACTGTGATCGGACTGGTGGAGGCAGAGAAGACTGTGACAGGACTGGTGGAGACAGAGAAGACTGTGACCGGACTGGTGGAGGCAGAGAAGACTGTAACAGCATTGGTGGAGGCAGAGAAGACTGTGACCGGACTGGTGGAGGCAGAGAAGACTGTGACCCGACTGGTGGAGACAGTGAAGACTGTGATCGGACTGGTGGAGGCAGAGAAGACTGTGACAGGACTGGTGGAGACAGAGAAGACTGTGACCGGACTGGTGGAGGCAGAGAAGACTGTAACAGCATTGGTGGAGGCAGAGAAGACTGTGACCGGACTGGTGGAGGCAGAGAAGTCTGTGACTGGACTGGTGGAGGCAGAGAAGACTGTGACCGGACTGGTGGAGACAGAGAAGACTGTGACAGGACTGGTGGAGACAGAGAAGACTGTGACCGGACTGGTGGAGGCAGAGAAGACTGTGACAGGACTGGTGGAGACAGAGAAGTCTGTGACCGGACTGGTGGAGGCAGAGAAGACTGTGACCAGACTGGTGGAGACAGAGAAGACTGTGACAGGACTGGTGGAGACAGAGAAGACTGTGACAGGACTGGTGGAGACAGAGAAGACTGTGACCGGACTGGTGGAGGCAGAGAAGACAGTGACTCGACTGGTGGAGCCAGAGAAGACTGTGAACTGACTGGTGGAGGCGGTGAAGACTGTGACAGGACAGGTGGAGGCAGAGAAGACTGTGACCGGACTGGTGGAGGCGGAGAAGACTGTGACCGGACTGGTGGAGACAGAGAAGACTGTGACAGGACTGGTGGAGACAGAGAAGTCTGTGACCGGACTGGTGGAGACAGAGAAGACTGTGACAGGACTGGTGGAGACAGAGAAGACTGTGACCGGACTGGTGGAGGCAGAGAAGACTGTGACCGGACTGGTGGAGGCAGAGAAGACTGTGACAGGACTGGTGGAGACAGAGAAGACTGTGACCGGACTGGTGGAGACAGAGAAGTCTGTGACCGGACTGGTGGAGGCGGAGAAGTCTGTGACAGGATTGGTGGATGCAGAGAAGACTGTGACAGGCCTGGTGGAGACAGAGAAGACTGTGACCGGACTGGTGGAGGCAGAGAAGACTGTGACTCGACTGGTGGAGACAGAGAAGACTGTGAACTGACTGGTGGAGGCGGAGAAGTCTGTGACAGGACTGGTGGATGCAGAGAAGACTGTGACCGGAGTGGTCGAGACAGTGAAGACTGTGATCGGACTGGTGGAGGCAGAGAAGACTGTACCGGACTGGTGGAGGCAGAGAAGACTGTGACAGGACTGGTGGAGGCAGAGAAGACTGTAACAGCATTGGTGGAGGCAGAGAAGACTGTGACCGGATTGGGGGAGGCAGAGAAGACTGTGACAGGACTGGTGGAGGCAGAGAAGACTGTGACCGGAGTGGTGGAGACAGAGAAGACTGTGACCTGACTGTTGGAGGCAGAGAAGACTGTGACCGGACTGGTGGAGGCAGAGAAGACTGTGACCGGACTGGTGGAGACAGTGAAGACTGTGATCGGACTGGTGGAGGCAGAGAAGACTGTGACCGGACTGCTGGAGACAGAGAAGACTGTGACTCGACTGGTGGAGGCAGATAAGACTGTGACCGGACTGGTGGAGGCAGAGAAGACTGTGACCGGACTGGTGGAGGCAGAGAAGACTGTGACCGGACTGCTGGAGACAGAGAAGACTGTGACTCGACTGGTGGAGGCAGATAAGACTGTGACCGGACTGGTGGAGGCAGAGAAGACTGTGACCGGACTGGTGGAGACAGAGAAGACTGTGACCGGACTGGTGGAGGCAGAGAAGACTGTTACCGAATTGGTGGAGGCAGAGAAGACTGTGACCTGACTGGTGGAGGCAGATAAGACTGTGACCGGACTGGTGGACGCGGAGAAGACTGTAACCGGACTGGTGGAGTCAGAGATGACTGTGACCGGACTGGTGGAGGCAGGGAAGACTGTGACCGGACCAGTGGAGGCAGAGAAGACTGTGACCGGACCGGTGGAAGCAGAAAGGTCTGTGGCCAGACCGGTGGAGGCAGAGAAGACTGTGACCGGACTGGTGGAGGCGGAGAAGACTGTGACCGGACTGGTGGAGGCGGAGAAGACTGTGACCGGATTGGTGGAGGCAGAGAGGACTGTGACCGGTTTGGTGGAGGCAGAGACGACTGTGACGGGACTGGTGGAGGCAGAGAAGACTGTAACAGCATTGGTGGAGGCAGTGAAGACTGTGACCGGATTGGTGGAAGCAGAGAAGACTGTGACCGGACTGGTGGAGGCGGAGAAGACTGTGACAGGACTGGTGGAGACAGAGAAGACTGTGACCGGATTGGTGGAGGCAGAGAAGACTGTAACCGGATTGGTGGAGGCAGAGACGACTGTGACTGGACTGGTGGAGGTAGAGAAGACTGTAACAGCATTGGTGGAGGCAGAGAAGACTGTGACCGGATTGGTGGAAGCAGAGAAGACTGTGACAGGACTGGTGGAGGCAGAGAAGACTGTGTCCGGATTGGTGGAGGCAGAGAAGTCTGTGAACGGACTGGTGGAAGCAGAGAAGACTGTGACTCGACTTATGGAGGCAGATAAGACTGTGACCGGACTGGTGGAGGCGGAGAAGACTGTGACCGGACTGGTGGAGGCAGAGAAGACTGTGGCCGGACTGGTGGAGGCAGAGAAGACTGTGACCGGACTGGTGGAGACAGAGAAGACTGTGACCGGACTGGTGGAGGCAGAGAAGACTGTGACCGGACTGGTGGAGACAGAGAAGACTGTGACAGGACTGGTGGAGACAGAGAAGACTGTGACCGGACTGGTGGAGGCAGAGAAGACTGTGACAGGACTGGTGGAGACAGAGAAGTCTGTGACCGGACTGGTGGAGGCAGAGAAGACTGTGACCGGACTGGTGGAGACAGAGAAGACTGTGACAGGACTGGTGGAGACAGAGAAGACTGTGACAGGACTGGTGGAGACAGAGAAGACTGTGACCGGACTGGTGGAGGCAGAGAAGACTGTGACTCGACTGGTGGAGCCAGAGAAGACTGTGAACTGACTGGTGGAGGCGGAGAAGACTGTGACAGGACTGGTGGAGGCAGAGAAGACTGTGACCGGACTGGTGGAGGCGGAGAAGACTGTGACCGGACTGGTGGAGACAGAAAAGACTGTGACAGGACTGGTGGAGACAGAGAAGTCTGTGACTGGACTGGTGGAGGCAGAGAAGACTGTGACCAGACTGGTGGAGACAGAGAAGACTGTGACAGGACTGGTGGAGACAGAGAAGACTGTGACCGGACTGGTGGAGGCAGAGAAGACTGTGACAGGACTGGTGGAGACAGAGAAGACTGTGACCGGACTGGTGGAGGCGGAGAAGTCTGTGACAGGACTGGTGGATGCAGAGAGGACTGTGACCGGACTGGTGGAGGCAGAGAAGACTGTGACTCGACTGGTGGAGACAGAGAAGACTGTGACAGGACTGGTGGAGACAGAGAAGACTGTGACCGGACTGGTGGAGGCAGAGAAGACTGTGATCGGACTGGTGGAGGCAGAGAAGACTGTGACCCGACTGGTGGAGGCGGAGAAGTCTGTGACAGGACTGGTGGAGGCAGAGAAGACTGTAACAGCATTGGTGGAGGCAGAGAAGACTGTGACCGGATTGCTGGAAGCAGAGAAGACTGTGACCGGACTGGTGAAGGCAGAGAAGACTGTGACCGGATTGGTGGAGGCAGAGAAGACTGTGACAGGACTGGTGGAGGCAGAGAAGACTGTGACCGGACTGGTGGAGACAGAGAAGACTGTGACCTGACTGTTGGAGGCAGAGAAGACTGTGACCGGACTGGTGGAGGCAGAGAAGACTGTGACCGGACTGGTGGAGACAGTGAAGACTGTGATCGGACTGGTGGAGGCAGAGAAGACTGTGACCGGACTGGTGGAGGCAGAGAAGACTGAGACCGGTTTGGTGGAGGCAGAGAAGACTGTGACCGGATTGGTGGAGGCAGAGAAGACTGTGACCGGATTGGTGGAGACAGAGAAGACTGTGACCGGACTGGTGGAGGCAGAGAAGACTGTGACAGGACTGGTGGAGACAGAGAAGACTGTGACTCGACTGGTGGAGGCAGATAAGACTGTGACCGGACTGGTGGAAGCAGAGAAGACTGTGACCGGACTGGTGGAGGCAGAGAAGACTGTGATCGGACTGGTGGAGGCAGAGAAGACTGTGACCGGACTGCTGGAGACAGAGAAGACTGTGACTCGACTGGTGGAGGCAGATAAGACTGTGACCGGACTGGTGGAGGCAGAGAAGACTGTGACCGGACTGGTGGAGACAGAGAAGACTGTGACCGGACTGGTGGAGGCAGAGAAGTCTGTGACCGAATTGGTGGAGGCAGAGAAGACTGTGACCTGACTGGTGGGGGCAGATAAGACTGTGACCGGACTGGTGGACGCGGAGAAGACTGTAACCGGACTGGTGGAGTCAGAGATGACTGTGACCGGACTGGTGGAGGCAGGGAAGACTGTGACCGGACCAGTGGAGGCAGAGAAGACTGTGACCAGACCGGTGGAAGCAGAAAGGTCTGTGGCCGGACCGGTGGAGGCAGAGAAGACTGTGACCGGACTGGTGGAGGCGGAGAAGACTGTGACCGGACTGGTGGAGGCGGAGAAGACTGTGACCGGATTGGTGGAGGCAGAGACGACTGTGACGGGACTGGTGGAGGCAGAGAAGACTGTAACAGCATTGCTGGAGGCAGTGAAGACTGTGACCGGATTGGTGGAAGCAGAAAAGACTGTGACCGGACTGGTGGTGGCGGAGAAGACTGTGACAGGACTGGTGGAGACAGAGAAGACTGTGACCGGACTGGTGGAGGCGGAGAAGACTGTGATCGGACTGGTGGAGGCAGAGAAGACTGTGACCCGACTGGTGGAGGCGGAGAAGACTGTGACAGGACTGGTGGAGGCAGAGAAGACTGTAACAGCATTGGTGGAGGCAGAGAAGACTGTGACCGGATTGCTGGAAGCAGAGAAGACTGTGACCGGATTGCTGGAAGCAGAGAAGACTGTGACCGGACTGGTGAAGGCAGAGAAGACTGTGACCGGATTGGTGGAGGCAGAGAAGACTGTGACAGGACTGGTGGAGGCAGAGAAGACTGTGACCGGACTGGTGGAGACAGAGAAGACTGTGACAGGACTGGTGGAGACAGAGAAGTCTGTGACTGGACTGGTGGAGGCAGAGAAGACTGTGACCGGACTGGTGGAGACAGAGAAGACTGTGACCGGACTGGTGGAGGCAGAGAAGACTGTAACAGCATTGGTGGAGGCAGAGAAGACTGTGACCGGAATTGGTGGAGGCAGAGAAGACTGTGACTGGACTGGTGGAGATAGAGAAGACTGTGACCGGACTGGTGGAGACAGAGAAGACTGTGACAGGACTGGTGGAGACAGAGAAGACTGTGACCGGACTGGTGGAGGCAGAGAAGACTGTGACCGGACTGGTGGAGGCAGAGAAGACTGTGACCGGACTGGTGGAGGCAGAGAAGACTGTGACCCGACTGGTGGAGGCGGAGAAGACTGTGACAGGACTGGTGGAGGCAGAGAAGACTGTAACAGCATTGGTGGAGGCAGAGAAGACTGTGACCGGATTGCTGGAAGCAGAGAAGACTGTGACCGGACTGGTGAAGGCAGAGAAGACTGTGACCGGATTGGTGGAGGCAGAGAAGACTGTGACAGGACTGGTGGAGGCAGAGAAGACTGTGACCGGACTGGTGGAGACAGAGAAGACTGTGACAGGACTGGTGGAGACAGAGAAGTCTGTGACTGGACTGGTGGAGGCAGAGAAGACTGTGACCGGACTGGTGGAGACAGAGAAGACTGTGACCGGACTGGTGGAGGCAGAGAAGACAGTAACAGCATTGGTGGAGGCAGAGAAGACTGTGACCGGACTGGTGGAGGCAGAGAAGACTGTGACTGGACTGGTGGAGGCAGAGAAGACTGTGACCGGACTGGTGGAGACAGAGAAGACTGTGACAGGACTGGTGGAGACAGAGAAGACTGTGACCGGACTGGTGGAGGCAGAGAAGACTGTGACCGGACTGGTGGAGACAGAGAAGTCTGTGACCGGACTGGTGGAGGCGGAGAAGTCTGTGACAGGACTGGTGGAGGCAGAGAAGACTGTGACTCGACTGGTGGAGACAGAGAAGACTGTGACAGGACTGGTGGAGACAGAGAAGACTGTGACCGGACTGGTGGAGGCAGAGAAGACTGTGACTCGACTGGTGGAGACAGAGAAAACTGTGAACTGACTGGTGGAGGTGGAGAAGTCTGTGACAGGACTGGTGGATGCAGAGAAGACTGTGACCGGAGTGGTCGAGACAGTGAAGACTGTGATCGGACTGGTGGAGGCAGAGAAGACTGTGACCCGACTGGTGGAGACAGTGAAGACTGTGATCGGACTGGTGGAGGCAGAGAAGACTGTGACAGGACTGGTGGAGACAGAGAAGACTGTGACCGGACTGGTGGAGGCAGAGAAGACTGTAACAGCATTGGTGGAGGCAGAGAAGACTGTGACCGGACTGGTGGAGGCAGAGAAGACTGTGACCCGACTGGTGGAGACAGTGAAGACTGTGATCGGACTGGTGGAGGCAGAGAAGACTGTGACAGGACTGGTGGAGACAGAGAAGACTGTGACCGGACTGGTGGAGGCAGAGAAGACTGTAACAGCATTGGTGGAGGCAGAGAAGACTGTGACCGGACTGGTGGAGGCAGAGAAGACTGTGACTGGACTGGTGGAGGCAGAGAAGACTGTGACCGGACTGGTGGAGACAGAGAAGACTGTGACAGGACTGGTGGAGACAGAGAAGACTGTGACCGGACTGGTGGAGGCAGAGAAGACTGTGACAGGACTGGTGGAGACAGAGAAGTCTGTGACCGGACTGGTGGAGGCAGAGAAGACTGTGACCAGACTGGTGGAGACAGAGAAGACTGTGACAGGACTGGTGGAGACAGAGAAGACTTTGACAGGACTGGTGGAGACAGAGAAGACTGTGACCGGACTGGTGGAGGCAGAGAAGACTGTGACTCGACTGGTGGAGCCAGAGACGACTGTGAACTGACTGGTGGAGGCGGTGAAGACTGTGACAGGACAGGTGGAGGCAGAGAAGACTGTGACCGGACTGGTGGAGGCGGAGAAGACTGTGACCGGACTGGTGGAGACAGAGAAGACTGTGACAGGACTGGTGGAGACAGAGAAGTCTGTGACCGGACTGGTGGAGACAGAGAAGACTGTGACAGGACTGGTGGAGACAGAGAAGACTGTGACCGGACTGGTGGAGGCAGAGAAGACTGTGACCGGACTGGTGGAGGCAGAGAAGACTGTGACAGGACTGGTGGAGACAGAGAAGACTGTGACCGGACTGGTGGAGACAGAGAAGTCTGTGACCGGACTGGTGGAGGCGGAGAAGTCTGTGACAGGATTGGTGGATGCAGAGAAGACTGTGACAGGCCTGGTGGAGACAGAGAAGACTGTGACCGGACTGGTGGAGGCAGAGAAGACTGTGACTCGACTGGTGGAGACAGAGAAGACTGTGAACTGACTGGTGGAGGCGGAGAAGTCTGTGACAGGACTGGTGGATGCAGAGAAGACTGTGACCGGAGTGGTCGAGACAGTGAAGACTGTGATCGGACTGGTGGAGGCAGAGAAGACTGTGACCGGACTGGTGGAGGCAGAGAAGACTGTGACAGGACTGGTGGAGGCAGAGAAGACTGTAACAGCATTGGTGGAGGCAGAGAAGACTGTGACCGGATTGGGGGAGGCAGAGAAGACTGTGACAGGACTGGTGGAGGCAGAGAAGACTGTGACCGGACTGGTGGAGACAGAGAAGACTGTGACCTGACTGTTGGAGGCAGAGAAGACTGTGACCGGACTGGTGGAGGCAGAGAAGACTGTGACCGGACTGGTGGAGACAGTGAAGACTGTGATCGGACTGGTGGAGGCAGAGAAGACTGTGACCGGACTGCTGGAGACAGAGAAGACTGTGACTCGACTGGTGGAGGCAGATAAGACTGTGACCGGACTGGTGGAGGCAGAGAAGACTGTGACCGGACTGGTGGAGGCAGAGAAGACTGTGACCGGACTGCTGGAGACAGAGAAGACTGTGACTCGACTGGTGGAGGCAGATAAGACTGTGACCGGACTGGTGGAGGCAGAGAAGACTGTGACCGGACTGGTGGAGACAGAGAAGACTGTGACCGGACTGGTGGAGGCAGAGAAGACTGTGACCGAATTGGTGGAGGCAGAGAAGACTGTGACCTGACTGGTGGAGGCAGATAAGACTGTGACCGGACTGGTGGACGCGGAGAAGACTGTAACCGGACTGTGGAGTCAGAGATGACTGTGACCGGACTGGTGGAGGCAGGGAAGACTGTGACCGGACCGGTGGAGGCAGAGAAGACTGTGACCGGACCGGTGGAAGCAGAAAGGTCTGTGGCCAGACCGGTGGAGGCAGAGAAGACTGTGACCGGACTGGTGGAGGCGGAGAAGACTGTGACCGGACTGGTGGAGGCGGAGAAGACTGTGACCGGATTGGTGGAGGCAGAGAGGACTGTGACCGGTTTGGTGGAGGCAGAGACGACTGTGACGGGACTGGTGGAGGCAGAGAAGACTGTAACAGCATTGGTGGCGGCAGTGAAGACTGTGACCGGATTGGTGGAAGCAGAGAAGACTGTGACCGGACTGGTGGAGGCGGAGAAGACTGTGACCGGACTGGTGGAGGCAGAGAAGACTGTGGCCGGACTGGTGGAGGCAGAGAAGACTGTAACCGGATTGGTGGAGGCAGAGACGACTGTGACTGGATTGGTGGAGGCAGAGACGACTGTGACTGGACTGGTGGAGGTAGAGAAGACTGTAACAGCATTGGTGGAGGCAGAGAAGACTGTGACCGGATTGGTGGAAGCAGAGAAGACTGTGACAGGACTGGTGGAGGCAGAGAAGACTGTGTCCGGATTGGTGGAGGCAGAGAAGTCTGTGACCGGACTGGTGGAAGCAGAGAAGACTGTGACTCGACTTATGGAGGCAGATAAGACTGTGACCGGACTGGTGGAGGCGGAGAAGACTGTGACCGGACTGGTGGAGGCAGAGAAGACTGTGGCCGGACTGGTGGAGGCAGAGAAGACTGTGACCGGACTGGTGGAGACAGAGAAGACTGTGACCGGACTGGTGGAGACAGAGAAGACTGTGACAGGACTGGTGGAGACAGAGAAGACTGTGACAGGACTGGTGGAGACAGAGAAGACTGTGACCGGACTGGTGGAGGCAGAGAAGACTGTGACTCGACTGGTGGAGCCAGAGAAGACTGTGAACTGACTGGTGGAGGCGGAGAAGACTGTGACAGGACTGGTGGAGGCAGAGAAGACTGTGACCGGACTGGTGGAGGCGGAGAAGACTGTGACCGGACTGGTGGAGACAGAAAAGACTGTGACAGGACTGGTGGAGACAGAGAAGTCTGTGACTGGACTGGTGGAGGCAGAGAAGACTGTGACCGGACTGGTGGAGACAGAGAAGACTGTGACAGGACTGGTGGAGACAGAGAAGACTGTGACCGGACTGGTGGAGGCAGAGAAGACTGTGACAGGACTGGTGGAGACAGAGAAGACTGTGACCGGACTGGTGGAGGCGGAGAAGTCTGTGACAGGACTGGTGGATGCAGAGAAGACTGTGACCGGACTGGTGGAGGCAGAGAAGACTGTGACCCGACTGGTGGAGGCAGAGAAGACTGTGACAGGACTGGTGGAGGCGGAGAAGACTGTAACAGCATTGGTGGAGGCGGAGAAGACTGTGACCGGATTGGTGGAGGCAGAGAAGACTGTGACCGGACTGGTGAAGGCAGAGAAGACTGTGATCGGATTGGTGGAGGCAGAGAAGACTGTGACAGGACTGGTGGAGGCAGAGAAGACTGTGACAGGACTGGTGGAGGCAGAGAAGACTGTGACAGGACTGGTGGAGGCAGAGAAGACTGTGACCGGACTGGTGGAGACAGAGAAGACTGTGACCGGACTGTTGGAGGCAGAGAAGACTGTGACCGGACTGGTGGAGGCAGAGAAGACTGTGATCGGACTGGTGGAGGCAGAGAAGACTGTGATCGGACTGGTGGAGGCAGAGAAGACTGTGACCGGTTTGGTGGAGGCAGAGAAGACTGTGACCGGATTGGTGGAGGCAGAGAAGACTGTGACCGGATTGGTGGAGGCAGAGAAGACTGTGACCGGATTGGTGGAGACAGAGAAGACTGTGACAGGACTGGTGGAGACAGAGAAGACTGTGACAGGACTGGTGGAGGCAGATAAGACTGTGACCGGACTGGTGGAAGCAGAGAAGACTGTGACCGGACTGGTGGAGGCAGAGAAGACTGTGACGGGATTGGTGGAGGCAGAGAAGACTGTGACAGGACTGGTGGAGACAGAGAAGACTGTGACCGGACTGGTGGATGCAGAGAAGACTGTGACAGGACTGGTGGAGACAGAGAAGACTGTGACCGGACTGGTGGAGGCAGAGAAGACTGTGACCGGACTGGTGGAGGCAGAGAAGACTGTGACCGGACTGGTGGAGGCAGAGAAGACTGTAACCGGACTGGTGGAGGCAGTGAAGACTGTAACCGGTCTGGTGGAGGCAGAGATGACTGTGACAGGACTGCTGGAGGCAGAGAAGACTGTGACCGGACTGGTGGAGGCAGATAAGACTGTGACCGGACTGGTGGAGGCAGAGAAGACTGTGACCGGACTGGTGGAAGCAGAGAAGACTGTGACCGGACTGGTGGAAGCAGAAAAGTCTGTGACAGGACTGGTGGAGGCGGAGAAGACTGTGACCGGATTGGTGGAGGCGGAGAAGACTGTGACCGGATTGGTGGAGGCGGAGAAGACTGTGACCGGACTGGTGGATGCAGAGAAGACTGTGACCGGACTGGTGGATGCAGAGAAGACCGTGACCGGAGTGGTCGAGACAGTGAAGACTGTGATCGGACTGGTGGAGGCAGAGAAGACTGTGACCCGACTGGTGGAGGCGGAGAAGACTGTGACCGGACTGGTGGAGGCGGAGAAGACTGTGACCGGACTGGTGGAGGCGGAGAAGACTGTGACCCGACTGGTGGGGACGGAGAAGACTGTGACCCGACTGGTGGAGACGGAGAAGACAGTGACCGGACTGGTGGAGGCAGAGAAGACAGTGACCGGACTGGTGGAGGCAGGGAAGACAGTGACCGGACCGTTGGAGGCGGAGAAGACTGTGACCGGACCGTTGGAGGCAGAGAAGACTGTGACAGTACTGGTGGAGGCAGAGAAGACTGTGACATGACTGGTGGAGGCAGAGAAGACTGTGACCGGACTGGTGGAGGCAGAGAAGACTGTGACAGTACTGGCGGAGACAGAGAAGACTGTGACCGGATTGGTTGAGGCAGAGATGACTGTAACCGGATTGGTGGAGGCAGAGATGACTGTGACCGGACTGGTGGAGGCGGAGAAGACTGTGACAGGACTGGTGGAGATGGAGAAGACTGTGACCGGATTGGTGGAAGCAGAGAAGACTGTGACCGGACTGGTGGAAGCAGAGAGGACTGTGACCGGACTGGTCGAGGCAGAGAGGACTGTAACCGGACTGGTGGAGGCAGAGAAGACTGTGACCGGACTGGTGGAGATAGAGAAGACTGTGACCCGACTGGTGGAGACAGAGAAGACTGTGACCGGACTGGTGGAGACAGAGAAGACTGTGACCGGACTGGTGGAGACAGAGAAGACTGTGACCGGACTGGTGGAAGTAGAGTGGTCTGTGACCGGACCGGTGGAGGCAGAGAAGACTGTGACCGGACTGGTGGAGGCGGAGAAGACTGTGACCGGACTGGTGGAGGCGGAGAAGACGGTGACAGGACTGGTGGAGACAGAGAAGACTGTGACCGGATTGGTGGAGGCAGAGACGACTGTAACCGGATTGGTGGAGGCAGAGACGACTGTGACAGGACTGGTGGAGACAGAGAAGACTGTAACAGCATTGGTGGAGGCAGAGAAGACTGTGACCGGACTGGTGGAGGCAGAGAAGACTGTGACCGGACTGGTGGAGGCAGAGAAGACTGTGACGGGATTGGTGGAGGCAGAGAAGACTGTGACAGGACTGGTGGAGACAGAGAAGACTGTGACCGGACTGGTGGAGGCAGAGAAGACTGTGACCGGACTGGTGGAGACAGAGAAGACTGTGACCGGACTGGTGGAGGCAGAGAAGACTGTAACCGGACTGGTGGAGGCAGTGAAGACTGTAACCGGTCTGGTGGAGGCAGAGATGACTGTGACAGGACTGCTGGAGGCAGAGAAGACTGTGACCGGACTGGTGGAGGCAGATAAGACTGTGACCGGACTGGTGGAGGCAGAGAAGACTGTGACCGGACTGGTGGAAGCAGAGAAGACTGTGACCGGACTGGTGGAAGCAGAAAAGTCTGTGACAGGACTGGTGGAGGCGGAGAAGACAGTGACCGGATTGGTGGAGGCGGAGAAGACTGTGACCGGATTGGTGGAGGCGGAGAAGACTGTGACCGGACTGGTGGATGCAGAGAAGACTGTGACCGGACTGGTGGATGCAGAGAAGACCGTGACCGGAGTGGTCGAGACAGTGAAGACTGTGATCGGACTGGTGGAGGCAGAGAAGACTGTGACCGGACTGGTGGAGGCGGAGAAGACTGTGACCGGACTGGTGGAGGCGGAGAACACTGCTACCGTACTGGTGGAGGCAGAGAAGACTGTGACCCGACTGGTGGGGACGGAGAAGACTGTGACCGGACTGGTGGAGGCAGAGAAGACAGTGACCGGACTGGTGGCGGCAGGGAAGTCTGTGACCGGACTAGTGGAGGCAGAGAAGACAGTGACCGGACCGTTGGAGGCGGAGAAGACTGTGACCGGACCGTTGGAGGCAGAGAAGACTGTGACAGTACTGGTGGAGGCAGAGAAGACTGTGACAGGACTGGTGGAGGCAGAGAAGACTGTGACCGGACTGGTGGAGGCAGAGAAGACTGTGACAGTACTGGCGGAGACAGAGAAGACTGTGACCGGATTGGTTGAGGCAGAGATGACTGTAACCGGATTGGTGGAGGCAGAGATGACTGTGACCGGACTGGTGGAGGCGGAGAAGACTGTGACAGGACTGGTGGAGATGGAGAAGACTGTGACCGGATTGGTGGAAGCAGAGAAGACCGTGACCGGACTGGTGGAGGCAGAGAGCACTGTGACCGGACTGGTCGAGGCAGAGAAGACTGTAACCGGACTGGTGGAGGCAGAGAAGACTGTGACCGGACTGGTGGAGATAGAGAAGACTGTGACCCGACTGGTGGAGACAGAGAAGACTGTGACCGGACTGGTGGAGACAGAGAAGACTGTGACCAGACTGGTGGAGGCAGAGAAGACTGTGACCGGACTGGTGGAGGCAGAGAAGACTGTGACCGGACTGGTGGAGGCAGATAAGACTGTGACCGGATTAGTGGAGGCGGAGAAGACTGTAACCGGACTGGTGGAGGCGGAGAAGACTGTAACTGGACTGGTGGAGGCAGAGAAGACTGTGACAGGACTGGTGGAGGCAGAGAAGACTGTAACAGCATTGGTGGAGGCTGAGAAGACTGTTACTGGATTGGTGGAAGCAGAGAAGACTGTGACCCTACTGGTGGAGGAGGAGAAGACTTGTGACCTGACTGGTGAAGACAGGGAAGACTGTGACCGGACCGGTCGAGGCAGGGAAGACTGTGACCGGACCGGTGGAGGCAGAGAAGACTGTGACCGGACTGGTGGAGGCAGAGAAGACTGTGACAGGACTGGTGGAGGCTGAGAAGACTGTGACCGGACTGGTGAAGGCAGAGAAGACTGTGACCGGACTGGTGGAGGCAGAGAAGACTGTGACCGGATTAGTGGAGGCGGAGAAGACTGTGACCGGACTGGTGGAGGCAGAGAAGACTGTGACCGGACTGGTGGATGCAGAGAAGACCGTGACCGGAGTGGTGGAGGCAGAGAAGACTGTGACAGGACTGGTGGAGGCGGAGGAGACTGTGACAGGATTGGTGGAGGCGGAGAAGACTGTGACAGGACTGGTGGAGGCAGAGAAGACTGTGACCGGATTGGTGGAGGCGGAGAAGACTGTGACAGGACTGGTGGAGGCAGAGAAGACTGTGACCGGATTGGTGGAGGCGGAGAAGACTGTGACAGGACTGGTGGAGGCAGAGAAGACTGTGACCGGAGTGGTGGAGGCAGAGAAGACTGTGACAGGACTGGTGGAGGCAGAGAAGACTGTGACCGTATTGGTGGAGGCAGAGAAGACTGTGACAGGACTGGTGGAGGCAGAGAAGACTGTGACCGGACTGGTGGATGCAGAGAAGACCGTGACCGGAGTGGTGGAGGCAGAGAAGACTGTGACCGGAGTGGTGGAGGCAGAGAAGACTGTGACCGGATTGGTGGAGGCAGAGAAGACTGTGACCGGACTGGTGGATGCAGAGCAGACTGTGACCGGACTGGTGGATGCAGAGAAGACCGTGACCGGAGTGGTCGAGACAGTGAAGACTGTGATCGGACTGGTGGAGGCAGAGAAGACTGTGACCCGACTGGTGGAGGCGGAGAAGACTGTGACCGGACTGGTGGAGGCGGAGAAGACTGTGACCGGACTGGTGGAGGCGGATAAGACTGTGACCGGACTGGTGGACGCGGAGAAGACTGTAACCGGACTGTGGAGTCAGAGATGACTGTGACCGGACTGGTGGAGGCAGGGAAGACTGTGACCGGACCGGTGGAGGCAGAGAAGACTGTGACCGGACCGGTGGAAGCAGAAAGGTCTGTGGCCAGACCGGTGGAGGCAGAGAAGACTGTGACCGGACTGGTGGAGGCGGAGAAGACTGTGACCGGACCGGTGGAGGCGGAGAAGACTGTGACCGGATTGGTGGAGGCAGAGAGGACTGTGACCGGTTTGGTGGAGGCAGAGACGACTGTGACGGGACTGGTGGAGGCAGAGAAGACTGTAACAGCATTGGTGGCGGCAGTGAAGACTGTGACCGGATTGGTGGAAGCAGAGAAGACTGTGACCGGACTGGTGGAGGCGGAGAAGACTGTGACCGGACTGGTGGAGGCAGAGAAGACTGTGGCCGGACTGGTGGAGGCAGAGAAGACTGTAACCGGATTGGTGGAGGCAGAGACGACTGTGACTGGATTGGTGGAGGCAGAGACGACTGTGACTGGACTGGTGGAGGTAGAGAAGACTGTAACAGCATTGGTGGAGGCAGAGAAGACTGTGACCGGATTGGTGGAAGCAGAGAAGACTGTGACAGGACTGGTGGAGGCAGAGAAGACTGTGTCCGGATTGGTGGAGGCAGAGAAGTCTGTGACCGGACTGGTGGAAGCAGAGAAGACTGTGACTCGACTTATGGAGGCAGATAAGACTGTGACCGGACTGGTGGAGGCGGAGAAGACTGTGACCGGACTGGTGGAGGCAGAGAAGACTGTGGCCGGACTGGTGGAGGCAGAGAAGACTGTGACCGGACTGGTGGAGACAGAGAAGACTGTGACCGGACTGGTGGAGACAGAGAAGACTGTGACAGGACTGGTGGAGACAGAGAAGACTGTGACAGGACTGGTGGAGACAGAGAAGACTGTGACCGGACTGGTGGAGGCAGAGAAGACTGTGACTCGACTGGTGGAGCCAGAGAAGACTGTGAACTGACTGGTGGAGGCGGAGAAGACTGTGACAGGACTGGTGGAGGCAGAGAAGACTGTGACCGGACTGGTGGAGGCGGAGAAGACTGTGACCGGACTGGTGGAGACAGAAAAGACTGTGACAGGACTGGTGGAGACAGAGAAGTCTGTGACTGGACTGGTGGAGGCAGAGAAGACTGTGACCGGACTGGTGGAGACAGAGAAGACTGTGACAGGACTGGTGGAGACAGAGAAGACTGTGACCGGACTGGTGGAGGCAGAGAAGACTGTGACAGGACTGGTGGAGACAGAGAAGACTGTGACCGGACTGGTGGAGGCGGAGAAGTCTGTGACAGGACTGGTGGATGCAGAGAAGACTGTGACCGGACTGGTGGAGGCAGAGAAGACTGTGACCCGACTGGTGGAGGCAGAGAAGACTGTGACAGGACTGGTGGAGGCGGAGAAGACTGTAACAGCATTGGTGGAGGCGGAGAAGACTGTGACCGGATTGGTGGAGGCAGAGAAGACTGTGACCGGACTGGTGAAGGCAGAGAAGACTGTGATCGGATTGGTGGAGGCAGAGAAGACTGTGACAGGACTGGTGGAGGCAGAGAAGACTGTGACAGGACTGGTGGAGGCAGAGAAGACTGTGACAGGACTGGTGGAGGCAGAGAAGACTGTGACCGGACTGGTGGAGACAGAGAAGACTGTGACCGGACTGTTGGAGGCAGAGAAGACTGTGACCGGACTGGTGGAGGCAGAGAAGACTGTGATCGGACTGGTGGAGGCAGAGAAGACTGTGATCGGACTGGTGGAGGCAGAGAAGACTGTGACCGGTTTGGTGGAGGCAGAGAAGACTGTGACCGGATTGGTGGAGGCAGAGAAGACTGTGACCGGATTGGTGGAGGCAGAGAAGACTGTGACCGGATTGGTGGAGACAGAGAAGACTGTGACAGGACTGGTGGAGACAGAGAAGACTGTGACAGGACTGGTGGAGGCAGATAAGACTGTGACCGGACTGGTGGAAGCAGAGAAGACTGTGACCGGACTGGTGGAGGCAGAGAAGACTGTGACGGGATTGGTGGAGGCAGAGAAGACTGTGACAGGACTGGTGGAGACAGAGAAGACTGTGACCGGACTGGTGGATGCAGAGAAGACTGTGACAGGACTGGTGGAGACAGAGAAGACTGTGACCGGACTGGTGGAGGCAGAGAAGACTGTGACCGGACTGGTGGAGGCAGAGAAGACTGTGACCGGACTGGTGGAGGCAGAGAAGACTGTAACCGGACTGGTGGAGGCAGTGAAGACTGTAACCGGTCTGGTGGAGGCAGAGATGACTGTGACAGGACTGCTGGAGGCAGAGAAGACTGTGACCGGACTGGTGGAGGCAGATAAGACTGTGACCGGACTGGTGGAGGCAGAGAAGACTGTGACCGGACTGGTGGAAGCAGAGAAGACTGTGACCGGACTGGTGGAAGCAGAAAAGTCTGTGACAGGACTGGTGGAGGCGGAGAAGACTGTGACCGGATTGGTGGAGGCGGAGAAGACTGTGACCGGATTGGTGGAGGCGGAGAAGACTGTGACCGGACTGGTGGATGCAGAGAAGACTGTGACCGGACTGGTGGATGCAGAGAAGACCGTGACCGGAGTGGTCGAGACAGTGAAGACTGTGATCGGACTGGTGGAGGCAGAGAAGACTGTGACCCGACTGGTGGAGGCGGAGAAGACTGTGACCGGACTGGTGGAGGCGGAGAAGACTGTGACCGGACTGGTGGAGGCGGAGAAGACTGTGACCCGACTGGTGGGGACGGAGAAGACTGTGACCCGACTGGTGGAGACGGAGAAGACAGTGACCGGACTGGTGGAGGCAGAGAAGACAGTGACCGGACTGGTGGAGGCAGGGAAGACAGTGACCGGACCGTTGGAGGCGGAGAAGACTGTGACCGGACCGTTGGAGGCAGAGAAGACTGTGACAGTACTGGTGGAGGCAGAGAAGACTGTGACATGACTGGTGGAGGCAGAGAAGACTGTGACCGGACTGGTGGAGGCAGAGAAGACTGTGACAGTACTGGCGGAGACAGAGAAGACTGTGACCGGATTGGTTGAGGCAGAGATGACTGTAACCGGATTGGTGGAGGCAGAGATGACTGTGACCGGACTGGTGGAGGCGGAGAAGACTGTGACAGGACTGGTGGAGATGGAGAAGACTGTGACCGGATTGGTGGAAGCAGAGAAGACTGTGACCGGACTGGTGGAAGCAGAGAGGACTGTGACCGGACTGGTCGAGGCAGAGAGGACTGTAACCGGACTGGTGGAGGCAGAGAAGACTGTGACCGGACTGGTGGAGATAGAGAAGACTGTGACCCGACTGGTGGAGACAGAGAAGACTGTGACCGGACTGGTGGAGACAGAGAAGACTGTGACCGGACTGGTGGAGACAGAGAAGACTGTGACCGGACTGGTGGAAGTAGAGTGGTCTGTGACCGGACCGGTGGAGGCAGAGAAGACTGTGACCGGACTGGTGGAGGCGGAGAAGACTGTGACCGGACTGGTGGAGGCGGAGAAGACGGTGACAGGACTGGTGGAGACAGAGAAGACTGTGACCGGATTGGTGGAGGCAGAGACGACTGTAACCGGATTGGTGGAGGCAGAGACGACTGTGACAGGACTGGTGGAGACAGAGAAGACTGTAACAGCATTGGTGGAGGCAGAGAAGACTGTGACCGGACTGGTGGAGGCAGAGAAGACTGTGACCGGACTGGTGGAGGCAGAGAAGACTGTGACGGGATTGGTGGAGGCAGAGAAGACTGTGACAGGACTGGTGGAGACAGAGAAGACTGTGACCGGACTGGTGGAGGCAGAGAAGACTGTGACCGGACTGGTGGAGACAGAGAAGACTGTGACCGGACTGGTGGAGGCAGAGAAGACTGTAACCGGACTGGTGGAGGCAGTGAAGACTGTAACCGGTCTGGTGGAGGCAGAGATGACTGTGACAGGACTGCTGGAGGCAGAGAAGACTGTGACCGGACTGGTGGAGGCAGATAAGACTGTGACCGGACTGGTGGAGGCAGAGAAGACTGTGACCGGACTGGTGGAAGCAGAGAAGACTGTGACCGGACTGGTGGAAGCAGAAAAGTCTGTGACAGGACTGGTGGAGGCGGAGAAGACAGTGACCGGATTGGTGGAGGCGGAGAAGACTGTGACCGGATTGGTGGAGGCGGAGAAGACTGTGACCGGACTGGTGGATGCAGAGAAGACTGTGACCGGACTGGTGGATGCAGAGAAGACCGTGACCGGAGTGGTCGAGACAGTGAAGACTGTGATCGGACTGGTGGAGGCAGAGAAGACTGTGACCGGACTGGTGGAGGCGGAGAAGACTGTGACCGGACTGGTGGAGGCGGAGAACACTGCTACCGTACTGGTGGAGGCAGAGAAGACTGTGACCCGACTGGTGGGGACGGAGAAGACTGTGACCGGACTGGTGGAGGCAGAGAAGACAGTGACCGGACTGGTGGCGGCAGGGAAGTCTGTGACCGGACTAGTGGAGGCAGAGAAGACAGTGACCGGACCGTTGGAGGCGGAGAAGACTGTGACCGGACCGTTGGAGGCAGAGAAGACTGTGACAGTACTGGTGGAGGCAGAGAAGACTGTGACAGGACTGGTGGAGGCAGAGAAGACTGTGACCGGACTGGTGGAGGCAGAGAAGACTGTGACAGTACTGGCGGAGACAGAGAAGACTGTGACCGGATTGGTTGAGGCAGAGATGACTGTAACCGGATTGGTGGAGGCAGAGATGACTGTGACCGGACTGGTGGAGGCGGAGAAGACTGTGACAGGACTGGTGGAGATGGAGAAGACTGTGACCGGATTGGTGGAAGCAGAGAAGACCGTGACCGGACTGGTGGAGGCAGAGAGCACTGTGACCGGACTGGTCGAGGCAGAGAAGACTGTAACCGGACTGGTGGAGGCAGAGAAGACTGTGACCGGACTGGTGGAGATAGAGAAGACTGTGACCCGACTGGTGGAGACAGAGAAGACTGTGACCGGACTGGTGGAGACAGAGAAGACTGTGACCAGACTGGTGGAGGCAGAGAAGACTGTGACCGGACTGGTGGAGGCAGAGAAGACTGTGACCGGACTGGTGGAGGCAGATAAGACTGTGACCGGATTAGTGGAGGCGGAGAAGACTGTAACCGGACTGGTGGAGGCGGAGAAGACTGTAACTGGACTGGTGGAGGCAGAGAAGACTGTGACAGGACTGGTGGAGGCAGAGAAGACTGTAACAGCATTGGTGGAGGCTGAGAAGACTGTTACTGGATTGGTGGAAGCAGAGAAGACTGTGACCCTACTGGTGGAGGAGGAGAAGACTTGTGACCTGACTGGTGAAGACAGGGAAGACTGTGACCGGACCGGTCGAGGCAGGGAAGACTGTGACCGGACCGGTGGAGGCAGAGAAGACTGTGACCGGACTGGTGGAGGCAGAGAAGACTGTGACAGGACTGGTGGAGGCTGAGAAGACTGTGACCGGACTGGTGAAGGCAGAGAAGACTGTGACCGGACTGGTGGAGGCAGAGAAGACTGTGACCGGATTAGTGGAGGCGGAGAAGACTGTGACCGGACTGGTGGAGGCAGAGAAGACTGTGACCGGACTGGTGGATGCAGAGAAGACCGTGACCGGAGTGGTGGAGGCAGAGAAGACTGTGACAGGACTGGTGGAGGCGGAGGAGACTGTGACAGGATTGGTGGAGGCGGAGAAGACTGTGACAGGACTGGTGGAGGCAGAGAAGACTGTGACCGGATTGGTGGAGGCGGAGAAGACTGTGACAGGACTGGTGGAGGCAGAGAAGACTGTGACCGGATTGGTGGAGGCGGAGAAGACTGTGACAGGACTGGTGGAGGCAGAGAAGACTGTGACCGGAGTGGTGGAGGCAGAGAAGACTGTGACAGGACTGGTGGAGGCAGAGAAGACTGTGACCGTATTGGTGGAGGCAGAGAAGACTGTGACAGGACTGGTGGAGGCAGAGAAGACTGTGACCGGACTGGTGGATGCAGAGAAGACCGTGACCGGAGTGGTGGAGGCAGAGAAGACTGTGACCGGAGTGGTGGAGGCAGAGAAGACTGTGACCGGATTGGTGGAGGCAGAGAAGACTGTGACCGGACTGGTGGATGCAGAGCAGACTGTGACCGGACTGGTGGATGCAGAGAAGACCGTGACCGGAGTGGTCGAGACAGTGAAGACTGTGATCGGACTGGTGGAGGCAGAGAAGACTGTGACCCGACTGGTGGAGGCGGAGAAGACTGTGACCGGACTGGTGGAGGCGGAGAAGACTGTGACCGGACTGGTGGAGGCGGAGAACACTGTTACCGTACTGGTGGAGGCAGAGAAGACTGTGACCCGACTGGTGGAGGCGGAGAAGACTGTGACCGGACTGGTGGAGACAGAGAAGACTGTGACCCGACTGGTGGAGACAGAGAAGACTGTGACCGGACAGGTGGAGGCAGAGAAGTCTGTGACCGGACTGGTGGAGGCAGATAAGACTGTGACCGGACTGGTGGAGGCAGAGAAGACTGTGACCGGACTGGTGGAGGCAGAGAAGACTGTGACCGGACTGGTGGAGGCAGAGAAGACTGTGACCTGACTGGTGGAAGCAGCGAAGACTATGACCTGACTGGTGGAGGCAGATAAGACTGTGACCGGACTGGTGGAGGCGGAGAAGACTGTAACTGGACAGGTGGAGGCAGAGAAGACTGTGACAGGACTGGTGGAGGCAGAGAAGACTGTAACAGCATTGGTGGAGGCAGAGAAGACTGTTACTGGATTGGTGGAAGCAGAGTAGACTGTGACCCTACTGGTGGAGGAGGAGAAGACTTGTGACCTGACTGGTGAAGACAGGGAAGACTGTGACAGGACTGGTGGAGGCAGAGAAGACTGTGACCGGACTGGTGGAGGCAGAGAAGACTGTGACCGGACTGGTGGAGGCAGATAAGACTGTGACCGGACTGGTGGAGGCGGAGAAGTCTGTAACCGGATTGGTGGAGTCAGAGATGACTGTGACAGGACCGGTGGAGGCAGCGTGGACTGTGACAGGACTGGTGGAGGCAGCGAAGACTGTGACAGCATTGGTGGAGGCAGAGAAGACTGTAACAGCACTGGTGGAAGCAGAGAAGACTGTGACCGGACTGGTGGAAGCAGAGAAGACTGTGACCGGACTGGTGGAGACAGAGAAGACTCTGACCGGACTGGTGGAGGCAGAGAAGACTGTGACCGGAATGGTGGAGGCAGAGAAGACTGTAACCCTACTGGTGGAAGCAGAGAAGACTGTGACCCTACTGGAGGAGGAGGAGAAGACTTGTGACCGGACTGGTGAAGACAGGGAAGACTGTGACCAGACCGGTGGAGGCAGGGAAGACTGTGACCGGACTGGTGGAGGCAGAGAAGACTGTGACCGGACTGGTGGAGACAGAGAAGACTGTGACAGGACCGGTTGAGACAGCGTGGACTGTGACAGGACTGGTGGAGGCAGAAAAGACTGTGACCGGACTGGTGGAGGCGGAGAACACTGTTACCGTACTGGTGGAGGCAGAGAAGACTGTGACCCGACTGGTGGAGGCGGAGAAGACTGTGACCGGACTGGTGGAGACAGAGAAGACTGTGACCGGACTGGTGGAAGCAGATAAGACTGTGACCAGACTGGTGGAGACAGAGAAGACTGTGACCGGATTGGTGGAGGCGGAGAAGACTGTGACAAGACTGGTGGAGACAGAGAAGAAAGTGACCGGATTGGTGGAAGCAGAGAAGACTGTGACCGGACTGGTGGAGGCAGAGAAGACTGTGACCGGACTGGTGGAGGCAGAGAAGACTGTAACCGGACTGGTGGAGACAGAGAAGACTGTGACCGGACTGGTGGAGACAGAGAAGACTGTGACCGGACAGGTGGAGGCAGAGAAGTCAGTGACCGGACTGGTGGAGGCAGAGAAGACTGTGACCGGACTGGTGGAGGCAGAGAAGACTGTGACAGGACTGGTGGAGGCAGAGAAGACTGTGACCGGATTGGTGGAGGCAGAGAAGACTGTGACCGAACTGGTGGAGACAGAGAAGACTGTGACAGGACTGGTGGAGGCAGAGAAGACTGTGACCGGACTGGTGGAGGCGGAGAAGACTGTAACTGGACTGGTGGAGACAGAGAAGACTGTGACAGGACTGGTGGAGGCAGAGAAGACTGTGACCGGATTGGTGGAGGCAGAGAAGACTGTGACCGGATTGGTGGAGGCAGAGAAGACTGTGACCGGACTGGTGGAGACAGAGAAGACTGTGACCGGACTGGTGGAGACAGAGAAGACTGTGACAGGACCGGTGGAGACAGAGAAGACTGTGACAGGACTGGTGGAAGCAGATAAGACTGTGACCGGACTGGTGGAGGCAGAGAAGACTGTGACCGGACTGGTGGAGACAGAGAAGACTGTGACCGGACTAGTGGAGGCAGAGAAGACAGTGACCGGACCGTTGGAGGCGGAGAAGACTGTGACCGGACCGTTGGAGGCAGAGAAGACTGTGACAGTACTGGTGGAGGCAGAGAAGACTGTGATCGGACTGGTGGAGGCAGAGAAGACTGTAACCCTACTGGTGGAAGCAGAGAAGACTGTGACCCTACTGGAGGAGGAGGAGAAGACTTGTGACCGGACTGGTGAAGACAGGGAAGACTGTGACCAGACCGGTGGAGGCAGGGAAGACTGTGACCGGACTGGTGGAGGCAGAGAAGACTGTGACCGGACTGGTGGAGACAGAGAAGACTGTGACAGGACCGGTTGAGACAGCGTGGACTGTGACAGGACTGGTGGAGGCAGAAAAGACTGTGACCGGACTGGTGGAGGCGGAGAACACTGTTACCGTACTGGTGGAGGCAGAGAAGACTGTGACCCGACTGGTGGAGGCGGAGAAGACTGTGACCGGACTGGTGGAGACAGAGAAGACTGTGACCGGACTGGTGGAAGCAGATAAGACTGTGACCAGACTGGTGGAGACAGAGAAGACTGTGACCGGATTGGTGGAGGCGGAGAAGACTGTGACAAGACTGGTGGAGACAGAGAAGAAAGTGACCGGATTGGTGGAAGCAGAGAAGACTGTGACCGGACTGGTGGAGGCAGAGAAGACTGTGACCGGACTGGTGGAGGCAGAGAAGACTGTAACCGGACTGGTGGAGACAGAGAAGACTGTGACCGGACTGGTGGAGACAGAGAAGACTGTGACCGGACAGGTGGAGGCAGAGAAGTCAGTGACCGGACTGGTGGAGGCAGAGAAGACTGTGACCGGACTGGTGGAGGCAGAGAAGACTGTGACAGGACTGGTGGAGGCAGAGAAGACTGTGACCGGATTGGTGGAGGCAGAGAAGACTGTGACCGAACTGGTGGAGACAGAGAAGACTGTGACAGGACTGGTGGAGGCAGAGAAGACTGTGACCGGACTGGTGGAGGCGGAGAAGACTGTAACTGGACTGGTGGAGACAGAGAAGACTGTGACAGGACTGGTGGAGGCAGAGAAGACTGTGACCGGATTGGTGGAGGCAGAGAAGACTGTGACCGGATTGGTGGAGGCAGAGAAGACTGTGACCGGACTGGTGGAGACAGAGAAGACTGTGACCGGACTGGTGGAGACAGAGAAGACTGTGACAGGACCGGTGGAGACAGAGAAGACTGTGACAGGACTGGTGGAAGCAGATAAGACTGTGACCGGACTGGTGGAGGCAGAGAAGACTGTGACCGGACTGGTGGAGACAGAGAAGACTGTGACCGGACTGGTGGAGGCAGAGAAGACTGTAACAGCATTGGTGGAGGCAGAGAAGACTGTGACCGGACTGGTGGAAGCAGAGAAGACCGTGACCGGAATGGTCGAGGCAGAGAAGACTGTGATCGGACTGGTGGAGGCAGAGAAGACTGTGACCCGACTGGTGGAGGCGGAGAAGACTGTGACCGGACTGGTGGAGTCAGAGAAGACTGTGACCCGACTGGTGGAGACAGAGAAGACAGTGACCCGACTGGTGGAGGCAGAGAAGACTGTGACCGGACTGGTGGATGCAGAGAAGACCGTGACCGGAGTGGTGGAGGCAGAGAAGACTGTGACAGGACTGGTGGAGGCGGAGAAGACTGTGACAGGATTGGTGGAGGCGGAGAAGACTGTGACAGGACTGGTGGAGGCAGAGAAGACTGTGACCGGATTGGTGGAGGCGGAGAAGACTGTGACAGGACTGGTGGAGGCAGAGAAGACTGTGACCGGATTGGTGGAGGCGGAGAAGACTGTGACAGGACTGGTGGAGGCAGAGAAGACTGTGACCGGAGTGGTGGAGGCAGAGAAGACTGTGACAGGACTGGTGGAGGCAGAGAAGACTGTGACCGTATTGGTGGAGGCAGAGAAGACTGTGACAGGACTGGTGGAGGCAGAGAAGACTGTGACCGGACTGGTGGATGCAGAGAAGACCGTGACCGGAGTGGTGGAGGCAGAGAAGACTGTGACCGGAGTGGTGGAGGCAGAGAAGACTGTGACCGGATTGGTGGAGGCAGAGAAGACTGTGACCGGACTGGTGGATGCAGAGCAGACTGTGACCGGACTGGTGGATGCAGAGAAGACCGTGACCGGAGTGGTCGAGACAGTGAAGACTGTGATCGGACTGGTGGAGGCAGAGAAGACTGTGACCCGACTGGTGGAGGCGGAGAAGACTGTGACCGGATTGGTGGAGGCGGAGAAGACTGTGACCGGACTGGTGGAGGCGGAGAAGACTGTGACCGGACAGGTGGAGGCAGAGAAGTCTGTGACCGGACTGGTGGAGGCAGATAAGACTGTGACCGGACTGGTGGAGGCAGAGAAGACTGTGACCGGACTGGTGGAGGCAGAGAAGACTGTGACCGGACTGGTGGAGGCAGAGAAGACTGTGACCTGACTGGTGGAAGCAGCGAAGACTATGACCTGACTGGTGGAGGCAGATAAGACTGTGACCGGACTGGTGGAGGCGGAGAAGACTGTAACTGGACAGGTGGAGGCAGAGAAGACTGTGACAGGACTGGTGGAGGCAGAGAAGACTGTAACAGCATTGGTGGAGGCAGAGAAGACTGTTACTGGATTGGTGGAAGCAGAGTAGACTGTGACCCTACTGGTGGAGGAGGAGAAGACTTGTGACCTGACTGGTGAAGACAGGGAAGACTGTGACAGGACTGGTGGAGGCAGAGAAGACTGTGACCGGACTGGTGGAGGCAGAGAAGACTGTGACCGGACTGGTGGAGGCAGATAAGACTGTGACCGGACTGGTGGAGGCGGAGAAGTCTGTAACCGGATTGGTGGAGTCAGAGATGACTGTGACAGGACCGGTGGAGGCAGCGTGGACTGTGACAGGACTGGTGGAGGCAGCGAAGACTGTGACAGCATTGGTGGAGGCAGAGAAGACTGTAACAGCACTGGTGGAAGCAGAGAAGACTGTGACCGGACTGGTGGAAGCAGAGAAGACTGTGACCGGACTGGTGGAGACAGAGAAGACTCTGACCGGACTGGTGGAGGCAGAGAAGACTGTGACCGGAATGGTGGAGGCAGAGAAGACTGTAACCCTACTGGTGGAAGCAGAGAAGACTGTGACCCTACTGGAGGAGGAGGAGAAGACTTGTGACCGGACTGGTGAAGACAGGGAAGACTGTGACCAGACCGGTGGAGGCAGGGAAGACTGTGACCGGACTGGTGGAGGCAGAGAAGACTGTGACCGGACTGGTGGAGACAGAGAAGACTGTGACAGGACCGGTTGAGACAGCGTGGACTGTGACAGGACTGCTCGAGAGAGAGAAGACTGTGACCGGACTGGTGGAGGCAGAGAAGACTTTGACCGGACTGGTGGAGACAGAGAAGACTGTGACTCGACTGGTGGAGACAGAGAAGACTGTGACCGGACTGGTGGAGGCAGAGAAGACTGTGACTGGACTGGTGGAGGCAGAGAAGACTGTGACTGGACTGGTGGAGACAGAGAAGACTGTGACAGGACTGGTGGAGACAGAGAAGACTGTGACTCGACTGGTGGAGACAGAGAAGACTGTGACCGGACTGGTGGAGGCAGAGAAGACAGTGACCGGACCGGTGGAGGCAGGGAAGATTGTGACCGGAACGTTGGAGGCGGAGAAGACTGTGACCGGACCGTTGGAGGCAGAGAAGACGGTGACCGGACTGGTGGAGGCAGAGAAGACTGTGACCGGACTGGTGGAGGCAGAGAAGACTGTGACAGTACTGGCGGAGACAGAGAAGACTGTGACCGGATTGGTTGAGGCAGAGATGACTGTAACCAGATTGGTGGAGGCAGAGATGACTGTGACCAGACTGGTGGAGGCAGAGAAGACTGTAACAGCACTGGTGGAAGCAGAGAAGACTGTGACCGGACTGGTGGAAGCAGAGAAGACTGTGACCGGACTGGTGGAGACAGAGAAGACTCTGACCGGACTGGTGGAGGCAGAAAAGACTGTGACCGGACTGGTGGAGGCGGAGAACACTGTTACCGTACTGGTGGAGGCAGAGAAGACTGTGACCCGACTGGTGGAGGCGGAGAAGACTGTGACCGGACTGGTGGAGACAGAGAAGACTGTGACCGGACTGGTGGAAGCAGATAAGACTGTGACCAGACTGGTGGAGACAGAGAAGACTGTGACCGGATTGGTGGAGGCGGAGAAGACTGTGACAAGACTGGTGGAGACAGAGAAGAAAGTGACCGGATTGGTGGAAGCAGAGAAGACTGTGACCGGACTGGTGGAGGCAGAGAAGACTGTGACCGGACTGGTGGAGGCAGAGAAGACTGTAACCGGACTGGTGGAGACAGAGAAGACTGTGACCGGACTGGTGGAGACAGAGAAGACTGTGACCGGACAGGTGGAGGCAGAGAAGTCAGTGACCGGACTGGTGGAGGCAGAGAAGACTGTGACCGGACTGGTGGAGGCAGAGAAGACTGTGACAGGACTGGTGGAGGCAGAGAAGACTGTGACCGGATTGGTGGAGGCAGAGAAGACTGTGACCGAACTGGTGGAGACAGAGAAGACTGTGACAGGACTGGTGGAGGCAGAGAAGACTGTGACCGGACTGGTGGAGGCGGAGAAGACTGTAACTGGACTGGTGGAGACAGAGAAGACTGTGACAGGACTGGTGGAGGCAGAGAAGACTGTGACCGGATTGGTGGAGGCAGAGAAGACTGTGACCGGATTGGTGGAGGCAGAGAAGACTGTGACCGGACTGGTGGAGACAGAGAAGACTGTGACCGGACTGGTGGAGACAGAGAAGACTGTGACAGGACCGGTGGAGACAGAGAAGACTGTGACAGGACTGGTGGAAGCAGATAAGACTGTGACCGGACTGGTGGAGGCAGAGAAGACTGTGACCGGACTGGTGGAGACAGAGAAGACTGTGACCGGACTGGTGGAGGCAGAGAAGACTGTAACAGCATTGGTGGAGGCAGAGAAGACTGTGACCGGACTGGTGGAAGCAGAGAAGACCGTGACCGGAATGGTCGAGGCAGAGAAGACTGTGATCGGACTGGTGGAGGCAGAGAAGACTGTGACCCGACTGGTGGAGGCGGAGAAGACTGTGACCGGACTGGTGGAGTCAGAGAAGACTGTGACCCGACTGGTGGAGACAGAGAAGACAGTGACCCGACTGGTGGAGGCAGAGAAGACTGTGACCGGACTAGTGGAGGCAGAGAAGACTGTGACCGGACCAGTGGAGGCGGAGAAGACTGTGACCGGACCGTTGGAGGCGGAGAAGACTGTGACCAGACTGGTGGAGGCGGAGAAGACTGTGACCGGACCGGTGGAAGCAGAGAGGTCTGTGACAGTACTGGCGGAGACAGAGAAGACTGTGAGCGGATTGGTTGAGGCAGAGATGACTGTAACCGGATTGGTGGAGGCAGAGAAGACTGTGACCGGACTGGTGGAGGCAGAGAAGACTGTGACCGGACTGGTGGAGGCAGAGAAGACTGTGACATGACTGGTGGAGGCAGAGAAGACTGTGACCGGACCGGTGGAGGCAGAGAAGACTGTGACTGGACTGGTGTACGCAGAGAAGACTGTGACCGGACTGGTGGACACAGAGAAGACTGTGACCGGACCGGTGGAGGCAGAGAAGACTGTGACCGGACTGGTGGAGTCAGAGAAGACTGTGACCGGACAGGAGGAGGCAGATAATACTGTGACCGGACTGGTGGAGGCGGAGAAGTCTGTGACCGGACTGGTTGAGACAGAGAAGACTGTGACCGGACTGGTGGAGACAGAGAAGACTGTGACCGGACTGGTGGAGACAGAGAAGACTGTGACCGGACTGGTTGAGACCGAGAAGACTGTGACCGGACTGGTGGAGACAGAGAAGACTGTGACCGGACTGGTGGAGACAGAGAAGACTGTGACCGGACTGGTGGAGACAGAGAAGACTATGACCGGACTGCTGGAGGCAGAGAAGACTGTGACCGGACTGGTGGAAGCAGAGAAGACTGTGACCGGACTGGTGGAGGCAGCGAAGACTGTGACCCTACTGGTGGAGGCAGAGAAGCCTGTGACCGGACTGGTGGATGCAGAGAAGACCGTGATCGGAATGGTCGAGACAGTGAAGACTGTGATCGGACTGGTGGAGGCAGAGAAGACTGTGACCGGACTGGTGGAGTCAGAGAAGACTGTGACCCGACTGGTGGAGACAGAGAAGACAGTGACCGAACTGGTGGTGGCAGGGAAGACTGTGACCGGACTAGTGGAGGCAGAGAATACTGTGACCGGACCGTTGGAGGCGGAGAAGACTGTGACCGGACCGTTGGAGGCAGAGAAGACTGTGACCAGACTGGTGGAGGCGGAGAAGACTGTGACCGGACCGGTGGAAGCAGAGAAGACTGTGACAGTACTGGCGGAGACAGAGAAGACTGTGACCGGACTGGTGGAGGCAGAGAAGACTGTGACAGTACTGGCGGAGACAGAGAAGACTGTGACCGGATTGGTTGAGGCAGAGATGACTGTAACCGGATTGGTGGAGGCAGAGAAGACTGTGACCGGACTGGTGGAGGCAGAGAAGACTGTGACCGGACAGGAGCAGGCAGAGAAGACTGTGACATGACTGGTGGAGGCAGAGAAGACTGTGACCGGACCGGTGGAGGCAGAGAAGACTGTGACCGGACTGGTGTACGCAGAGAAGACTGTGACCGGACTGGTGGACGCAGAGAAGACTGTGACCGGACCGGTGGAGGCAGAGAAGACTGTGACCAGACAGGAGGAGGCAGAGAAGACTGTGACCGGACAGGAGGAGGCAGAGAAGACTGTGTCTCGACAGGAGGAGGCAGAGAAGACTGTGACCGGACTGGTAGAGACAGAGAAGACTGTGACCGGACTGGTGGAGGCAGAGAAGACTGTGACCGGACTGGTGGAGACAGCGAAGACTGTGACCGGACTGGTGGAGACAGAGAAGACTGTGACCGGACTGGTGGAGGCAGAGAAGACTGTGACCGGACTAGTGGAGACAGAGAAGACTGTGACCGGACTGGTGGAGGCAGAGAAGTCTGTGTCCGGACTGGTGGACGCAGAGAAGACTGTGACAGGACTGGTGGAGGCAGAGAAGACTGTGACCGGACTGGTGGAGTCAGAGAAGACTGTGACCCGACTTGTGGAGGCAGATAAGACTGTGACCGGACCTGTGGAGGCGGAGAAGACTGTGACCGGACTGGTTGAGACAGAGAAGTCTGTGACCGGACTGGTTGAGACAGAGAAGACTGTGACCGGACTGGTTGAGACAGAGAAGACTGTGACCGGACTGGTTGAGACAGAGAAGACTGTGACCGGACTGGTTGAGACAGAGAAGACTGTGACCGGACTGGTGGAGACAGAGAAGACTGTGACCGGACTGGTTGAGACAGAGAAGACTGTGACCGGACTGGTGGAGACAGAGAAGACTGTGACCGGATTGGTGGAAGCAGAGAAGACTGTGACCGGACTGGTGGAGGCAGCGAAGACTGTGACCCTACTGGTGGAGGCAGAGAAGACTGTGACCGGACTGGTGGATGCAGAGAAGACCGTGACCGGAATGGTCGAGACAGTGAAGACTGTGATCGGACTGGTGGAGGCAGAGAAGACTGTGACCGGACTGGTGGAGTCAGAGAAGACAGTGACCGAACTGGTGGGGGCAGGGAAGACTGTGACCGGACTAGTGGAGGCAGAGAATACTGTGACCGGATTGGTGGAGGCAGAGAAGACTGTGACCGGACCTTTGGAGGCGGAGAAGACTGTGACCGGACCGCTGGAGGCAGAGAAGACTGTGACCAGACTGGTGGAGCCGGAGAAGACTGTGACCGGACCGGTGGAAGCAGAGAGGTCTGTGACAGTACTGGCGGAGACAGAGAAGACTGTGACCGGATTGGTGGAGGCAGAGATGACTGTGACCAGACTGGTGGAGGCTTAGAAGACTGTGACCGGACTGGTGGAGGCGGAGAAGACTGTGACCGGACTGGTGGAGGCAGAGAAGACTGTGACCGGACTGGTGGAGGCAGAGAAGACTGTGACCGGACAGGAGCAGGCAGAGAAGACTGTGACCGGACTGGTGGAGGCAGAGAAGACTGTGACCGGACTGGTGGAGGCAGAGAAGACTGTGACCGGACAGGAGCAGGCAGAGAAGACTGTGACCGGACTGATGGAGGCAGAGAAGACTGTGACCGGACCGGTGGAGGCAGAGAAGACTGTGACCGGACCGGTGGAGGCAGAGAAGACTGTGACCGGACTAGAGGAGGCAGAGAAGACTGTGACCGGACAGGAGGAGGCAGAGAAGACTGTGACCGGACCGGTGGAGGCAGAGAAGACTGTGACCGGACAGGAGGAGGCAGAGAAGACTGTGACCGGACAGGAGCAGGCAGAGAAGACTGTGACCGGACTGGTGGAGGCAGAGAAGACTGTGACCGGACCGGTGGAGGCAGAGAAGACTGTGACCGGACCGGTGGAGGCAGAGAAGACTGTGACCGGACAGGAGGAGGCAGAGAAGACTGTGACCGGACAGGAGGAGGCAGAGAAGACTGTGTCTCGACAGGAGGAGGCAGAGAAGACTGTAACCGAACCGGTGGAGGCAGAGAAGACTGTGACCGGACTGGTGGAGGCAGAGAAGACTGTGACTGGACTGGTGGAGGCAGAGAAGACTGTGACCAGACTGGTGGAGGCAGAGAAGACTGTGACCGGACAGGAGGAGGCAGCGAAGACTGTGACCGGACCGGTGGAAGAAGAGAGGTCAGTGGCCGGACCGGTGGAGGCAGAGAAGGCTGTGACCGGACCGGTGGAGGCGGAGAAGACTGTGACCTGACTGGTGGAGGCGGAGAAGACTGTGACAGGACTGGTGGAGGCAGAGAAGACTGTGACCGGACTGGTGGAGACAGATGAGACTATGACCGGACTGTTGGAGACAGAGAAGACTGTGACCGGACTGGTGGAGGCAGAGAAGACTGTGACCGGACTGGTGGAGACAGAGAATACTGTGACACGACTGGTGGAGGCAGAGAAGACTGTGACCGGACTGGTGGAGGCAGAGAAGACTGTAATCGGTCTGGTGGAGGCAGAGAAGAATGTGACCGGACTGGTCGAGACAGTGAAGACTGTGATCGGACTGGTGGAGGCAGAGAAGACTGTGTCCGGACCGGTGGAGGCAGAGAGGACTGTGACCAGACCGGTGGAGGTGGAGAAGACTGTGACCGGACTGGTGGAGGCGGAGAAGACTGTGACAGGACTGGTGGAGACAGAGAAGACTGTGACCGGATTGGTGGAGGCAGAGATGACTGTAACCGGATTGGTAGAGGCAGAGAAGACTGTGACAGGACTGGTGGAGGCAGAGAAGACTGTAACAGCATTGGTGGAGGCAGAGAAGACTGTGACCGGATTGGTGGAAGCAGAGAAGACTGTGACCGGACTGGTGGAGGCAGAGAAGACTGTGACCGGACTGGTGGAGACAGAGAAGACTGTGACCGGACTGGTGGAGGCAGAGAAGACTGTGACAGGACTGCTCGAGAGAGAGAAGACTGTGACCGGACTGGTGGAGGCAGAGAAGACTTTGACCGGACTGGTGGAGACAGAGAAGACTGTGACTCGACTGGTGGAGACAGAGAAGACTGTGACCGGACTGGTGGAGGCAGAGAAGACTGTGACTGGACTGGTGGAGGCAGAGAAGACTGTGACTGGACTGGTGGAGACAGAGAAGACTGTGACCGGACTGGTGGAAGCAGAGAAGACTGTGACTGGACTGGTGGAGGCAGAGAAGACTGTGACCAGACTGGTGGAGGCAGAGAAGACTGTGACCGGACAGGAGGAGGCAGCGAAGACTGTGACCGGACCGGTGGAAGAAGAGAGGTCAGTGGCCGGACCGGTGGAGGCAGAGAAGGCTGTGACCGGACCGGTGGAGGCGGAGAAGACTGTGACCTGACTGGTGGAGGCGGAGAAGACTGTGACAGGACTGGTGGAGGCAGAGAAGACTGTGACCGGACTGGTGGAGACAGATGAGACTATGACCGGACTGTTGGAGACAGAGAAGACTGTGACCGGACTGGTGGAGGCAGAGAAGACTGTGACCGGACTGGTGGAGACATAGAATACTGTGACACGACTGGTGGAGGCAGAGAAGACTGTGACCGGACTGGTGGAGGCAGAGAAGACTGTAATCGGTCTGGTGGAGGCAGAGAAGAATGTGACCGGACTGGTCGAGACAGTGAAGACTGTGATCGGACTGGTGGAGGCAGAGAAGACTGTGTCCGGACCGGTGGAGGCAGAGAGGACTGTGACCAGACCGGTGGAGGTGGAGAAGACTGTGACCGGACTGGTGGAGGCGGAGAAGACTGTGACAGGACTGGTGGAGACAGAGAAGACTGTGACCGGATTGGTGGAGGCAGAGATGACTGTAACCGGATTGGTAGAGGCAGAGAAGACTGTGACAGGACTGGTGGAGGCAGAGAAGACTGTAACAGCATTGGTGGAGGCAGAGAAGACTGTGACCGGATTGGTGGAAGCAGAGAAGACTGTGACCGGACTGGTGGAGGCAGAGAAGACTGTGACCGGACTGGTGGAGACAGAGAAGACTGTGACCGGACTGGTGGAGGCAGAGAAGACTGTGACAGGACTGCTCGAGAGAGAGAAGACTGTGACCGGACTGGTGGAGGCAGAGAAGACTTTGACCGGACTGGTGGAGACAGAGAAGACTGTGACTCGACTGGTGGAGACAGAGAAGACTGTGACCGGACTGGTGGAGGCAGAGAAGACTGTGACTGGACTGGTGGAGGCAGAGAAGACTGTGACTGGACTGGTGGAGACAGAGAAGACTGTGACCGGACTGGTGGAAGCAGAGAAGACTGTGACTGGACTGGTGGAGGCAGAGAAGACTGTGACTGGACTGGTGGAGGCAGCGAAGACTGTGACCGGACAGGAGGAGGCAGAGAAGACTGTGACTGGACTGGTGGAGGCAGAGAAGACTGTCACCGGACTGGTGGAGGCAGAGAAGTCTGTGTCCGGACTGGTGGAGGCAGAGAAGACTGTGACCGGACTGGTGGAGGCAGAGAAGACTGTGACCGGACTGGTGGAGGCAGAGAAGTCTGTGTCCGGACTGGTGGACGCAGAGAAGACTGTGACAGGACTGGTCGAGGCAGAGAAGACTGTGACCGGACTGCTGGAGTCAGAGTAGACTGTGACCCGACTTGTGGAGGCAGATAAGACTGTGACCGGACTGGTGGAGACAGAGAAGTCTGTGACCGGACTGGTTGAGACAGAGAAGACTGTGACCGGACTGGTGGAGACAGAGAAGACTGTGACCGGACTAGTGGAGGCAGAGAAGACTGTGACAGGACTGGTGGAAGCAGATAAGACTGTGACCGGACTGGTGGAGGCAGAGAAGACTGTGACCGGACTGGTGGAGGCAGAGAAGACTGTGACCGGACTGGTGGAGGCAGAGAGGACTGTGACCGGACTGGTGGAGGCAGAGAGGACTGTAACCGGATTGGTGGAGGCAGAGACGACTGTGACTGGACTGGTGGAAGCAGAGACGACTGTAACAGCATTGGTGGAGGCAGAGATGACTGTGACCGGACTGGTGGAGGCAGAGAAGACTGTGAGCGGATTGGTGGAGGCAGAGAAGACTGTGACCGGACTGGTGGAGGCAGAGAGGACTGTAACCGGATTGGTGGAGGCAGAGACGACTGTGACTGGACTGGTGGAAGCAGAGACGACTGTAACAGCATTGGTGGAGGCAGAGAAGACTGTGACAGGACAGCTCGAGAGAGAGAAGACTGTGACAGGACTGCTCGAGAGAGAGAAGACTGTGACCGGACTGGTGGAGGCAGAGAAGACTGTGACCGGACTGGTGCAGGCAGAGAAGACTGTGACTGGACTGGTGGAGGCAGAGAAGGCTGTGACCGGACCGGTGGAGGCGGAGAAGACTGTGACCGGACTGGTGGAGGCAGAGAAGGCTGTGACCGGACCGGTGGAGGCGGAGAAGACTGTGACCGGACTGGTGGAGACAGAGAAGACTGTGACCGGACTGGTGGAGGCAGAGAAGACTGTGACATGACTGGTGGAGGCAGAGAAGACTGTGACCGGACTGGTGGAGACAGAGAAGACTGTGACCGGACTGGTGGAGGCAGAGAAGACTGTGACCGGACTGGTGGAGGCAGAGAAGACTGTGACCGGACTGGTGGAAGCAGATAAGACTGTGACCGGACTGGTGGAAGCAGATAAGACTGTGACCGGACTGGTGGAGGCAGAGAAGACTGTGACAGGGCTGGTGGAGGCAGAGAAGACTGTGACCGGACTGGTGGAGGCAGAGAAGACTGTGACCGGACCGGTGGAGGCAGAGAAGACTGTGACAGGACTGGTGGAGGTACAGAAGACTGTAACAGCATTGGTGGAGGCAGAGAAGACTGTGACCGGACTGGTGGAGGCATTGAAGTCTGTGACCGGACTGGTTGAGACAGAGAAGACTGTGACCGGATTGGTGGAGGCAGAGAAGACATTGACAGGACTGGTGGAGGTAGAGAATACTGTAACAGCATTGGTGGAGGCAGAGAAGACTGTGACCGGACTGGTGGAGGCAGAGAAGACTGTGCCCGGACTGGTGGAGGCAGAGAAGACTCTGACCGGACTGGTTGAGACGGATAAGACTGTGACCGGACTGGTGGAGGCAGAGAAGACTCTGACCGGACTGGTTGAGACAGAGAAGACTGTGACCGGACTGGTGGAGACAGAGAAGACTGTGACCGGACTGGTGGAGGCAGGGAAGACTGTGACCGGACTGGTGGAGGCGGGGAAGACTGTGACAGGACTGGTGGAGACAGAGAAGACTGTGACCGGACCGGTGGTGGCAGAGAAGACTGTGACAGGACTGGTGGAAGCGGGGAAGACTGTGACCAAATTTGTGGAGGCAGAGAAGACTGTGACAGGACTGGTGGAGGCAGATAAGACTGTGACCGGACTGGTGGAGGCGGAGAAGACTGTAACCGGACTGGTGGAGTCAGAGATGACTGTGACCGGACTGATGGAGACAGAGAAGACTGTGACAGGACTGGTGGAGTCAGAGAAGACTGTGACCGGACTGGTGGAGGCAGGGAAGACTGTGACCGGACTAGTGGAGGCAGAGAAGACTTTGACCGGACCGGTGGAAGTAGAGAGGTCTGTGACCGGACAGGTGGAGGCAGGGAAGACTGTGACAGGACTGGTTGAGGCAGAGAAGACTGTAACAGCATTGGTGGAGGCAGAGAAGACTGTGACAGGACTGGTGGAGGCAGAGAAGACTCTGACCGGACTGGTGGAGACAGAGAAGACTGTGACCCGACTTGTGGAGGCAGATAAGACTGTGACCGGACTGGTGGAGGCAGAGAAGACTGTGACCGGAGTGGTGGAAGCAGATAAGACTGTGACCGGACTGGTGGAAGCAGATAAGACTGTGACCGGCCTGGTGGAGGCAGAGAAGACTGTGACCGGACTGGTGGAGACAGAGTTGACTGTGACCGGACTGGTGGAAGCAGATAAGACTGTGACCGGACTGGTGGAAGCAGATAAGACTGTGACCGGACTGGTGGAAGCAGATAAGACTGTGACCGGACAGGTGGAGGCAGAGAAGACTGTGACCGGACCGGTGGAGGCAGAGAAGACTGTAACAGCATTGGAGGAGGCAGAGAAGACTGTGACCGGATTGGTGGAAGCAGAGAAGACTGTGACCGGACCGGCGGAGGCAGAGAAGACAGTGACAGGACAGGCGGAGGCAGAGAAGACTGTGACAGGACAGGTGGAGACAGAGAAGACTGTGACCGGACTGGTGGAGGCAGAGAATTCTGTGACCGGACTGTTGGAGGCAGAGAAGACTGTGACCGGACTGGTGGAGGCAGAGAAGACTGTGACCAAATTGGTGGAGGCAGATAAGACTGTAACCGGACTGGTGGAGTCAGAGATGACTGTGACCGGAGTGGTCGAGACAGTGAAGACTGTGATCGGACTGGTGGAGGCAGAGAAGACTGTGACCCGACTGGTGGAGTCCGAGAAGACTGTGACCGGACTGGTGGAGGCAGAGAAGACTGTGACCGGACTGGTGGAGGCAGAGAAGACAGTGACCGGACTGGTGGAGGCAGGGAAGACTGTGACCGGACCAGTGGAGGCAGAGAAGACTGTGACCGGACCGGTGGAAGCAGAGAGGTCTGTGGCCGGATCGGTGGAGGCGGAGAAGACTGTGACAGGACTGGTGGAGACAGAGAAGACTGTGACCGGATTGGTGGAGACAGAGAGGACTGTAACCGGATTGGTGGAGGCAGAGATGACTGTGACTGGACTGGTGGAGGCAGAGAAGACTGTGAAAGGTCTGGTGGAGGCAGAGAAGACTGTAACAGCATTGGTGGAGGCAGAGAAGACTGTGACCGGATTGGTGGAAGCAGAGAAGACTCTGACCGGACTGGTGAAGGCAGAGAGTACTGTGACCGGATTGGTGGAGGCAGCGAAGACTGTGACAGGACTGGTGGAGGCTGAGAAGACTGTGACCGGACTGGTGGAGGCGGAGAAGACTGTAACCGGACTGGTGGAGACAGAGAAGACTGTGACCGGACTGGTGGAGGCGGAGAAGACTGTAACCGGACTGGTGGAGGCAGAGAAGACTGTGTCCGGACTGGTGGAGGCAGAGAAGACTGTGACCCTACTGGTGGAGGCAGAGAAGACTCTGACCGGACTGGTTGAGACAGAGAAGACTGTGACCGGACTGGTGGAGACAGAGAAGACTGTGACCGGACTGGTGGAGGCAGGGAAGACTGTGACCGGACTGGTGGAGGCGGGGAAGACTGTGACCGGACCGGTGGAGGCAGAGAAGACTGTGACAGGACTGGTGGAGGCAGAGAAGACTGTGACCGGACCGGTGGTGGCAGAGAAGACTGTGACAGGACTGGTGGAAGCGGGGAAGACTGTGACCAAATTTGTGGAGGCAGAGAAGACTGTGACAGGACTGGTGGAGGCAGCTAAGACTGTGACCGGACTGGTGGAGGCGGAGAAGACTGTAACCGGACTGGTGGAGTCAGAGATGACTGTGACCGGACTGGTGGATGCAGACAAGACTGTGACCGGACTGGTGGAGGCAGGGAAGACTGTGACCGGACTAGTGGAGGCAGAGAAGACTGTGACCGGACCGGTGGAAGTAGAGAGGTCTGTGACCGGACCGGTGGAGGCAGGGAAGACTGTGACTTGACCGGTGGAAGTAGAGAGGTCTGTGACCGGACTGGTGGAGGCGGAGAAGACTGTGACCGTACTGGAGGGGGAGAAGACTGTGACAGTACTGGCGGAGACAGAGAAGACTGTGACCGGATTGGTGGAGGCAGAGATGACTGTAACCGGATTGGTGGAGGCAGAGATGACTGTGACCAGACTGGTGGAGGCGGAGAAGACTGTGACAGGACTGGTGGAGACAGAGAAGACTGTGACCGGATTGGTGGAGGCAGAGAGGACTGTAACCGGATTGGTGGAGGCAGAGACGACTGTGACAGGACTGGTGGAGGCAGAGAAGACTGTGACAGGACTGGTGGAAACAGAGAAGACAGTGACCGGTCTGCTGGAGACAGAGAAGACTGTGACCGGACTGGTGGAGACAGAGAAGACTGTGACCGGATTGGTGGAGGCAGAGAAGACTGTGACAGGACTGGTTGAGGCAGAGAAGACTGTGACCAAATTGGTGGAGGCAGATAAGACTGTGACCGGACTGGTGGAGGCGGAGAAGACTGTAACCGGACTGGTGGAGTCAGAGATGACTGTGACCGGAGTGGTCGAGACAGTGAAGACTGTGATCGGACTGGTGGAGGCAGAGAAGACTGTGACCCGACTGGTGGAGTCCGAGAAGACTGTGACCGGACTGGTGGAGGCAGAGAAGACTGTGACCGGACTGGTGGAGGCAGAGAAGACAGTGACCGGACTGGTGGAGGCAGGGAAGACTGTGACCGGACCAGTGGAGGCAGAGAAGACTGTGACCGGACCGGTGGAAGCAGAGAGGTCTGTGGCCGGACCGGTGGAGGCGGAGAAGACTGTGACAGGACTGGTGGAGACAGAGAAGACTGTGACCGGATTGGTGGAGACAGAGAGGACTGTAACCGGATTGGTGGAGGCAGAGATGACTGTGACTGGACTGGTGGAGGCAGAGAAGACTGTGAAAGGTCTGGTGGAGGCAGAGAAGACTGTAACAGCATTGGTGGAGGCAGAGAAGACTGTGACCGGATTGGTGGAAGCAGAGAAGACTCTGACCGGACTGGTGAAGGCAGAGAGTACTGTGACCGGATTGGTGGAGGCAGCGAAGACTGTGACAGGACTGGTGGAGGCTGAGAAGACTGTGACCGGACTGGTGGAGGCGGAGAAGACTGTAACCGGACTGGTGGAGACAGAGAAGACTGTGACCGGACTGGTGGAGGCGGAGAAGACTGTAACCGGACTGGTGGAGGCAGAGAAGACTGTGTCCGGACTGGTGGAGGCAGAGAAGACTGTGACCCTACTGGTGGAGGCAGAGAAGACTCTGACCGGACTGGTTGAGACAGAGAAGACTGTGACCGGACTGGTGGAGACAGAGAAGACTGTGACCGGACTGGTGGAGGCAGGGAAGACTGTGACCGGACTGGTGGAGGCGGGGAAGACTGTGACCGGACCGGTGGAGGCAGAGAAGACTGTGACAGGACTGGTGGAGGCAGAGAAGACTGTGACCGGACCGGTGGTGGCAGAGAAGACTGTGACAGGACTGGTGGAAGCGGGGAAGACTGTGACCAAATTTGTGGAGGCAGAGAAGACTGTGACAGGACTGGTGGAGGCAGATAAGACTGTGACCGGACTGGTGGAGGCGGAGAAGACTCTAACCGGACTGGTGGAGTCAGAGATGACTGTGACCGGACTGGTGGATGCAGAGAAGACTGTGACCGGACTGGTGGAGGCAGGGAAGACTGTGACCGGACTAGTGGCGGCAGAGAAGACTGTGACCGGACCGGTGGAAGTAGAGAGGTCTGTGACCGGACCGGTGGAGGCAGGGAAGACTGTGACTTGACCGGTGGAAGTAGAGAGGTCTGTGACCGGACTGGTGGAGGCGGAGAAGACTGTGACCGTACTGGAGGGGGAGAAGACTGTGACAGTACTGGCGGAGACAGAGAAGACTGTGACCGGATTGGTGGAGGCAGAGATGACTGTAACCGGATTGGTGGAGGCAGAGATGACTGTGACCAGACTGGTGGAGGCGGAGAAGACTGTGACAGGACTGGTGGAGACAGAGAAGACTGTGACCGGATTGGTGGAGGCAGAGAGGACTGTAACCGGATTGGTGGAGGCAGAGACGACTGTGACAGGACTGGTGGAGGCAGAGAAGACTGTGACAGGACTGGTGGAAACAGAGAAGACAGTGACCGGTCTGCTGGAGACAGAGAAGACTGTGACCGGACTGGTGGAGACAGAGAAGACTGTGACCGGATTGGTGGAGGCAGAGAAGACTGTGACAGGACTGGTTGAGGCAGAGAAGACTGTAACAGCATTGGTGGAGGCAGAGAAGACTGTGACAGGACTGGTGGAGGCAGAGAAGACTGTGACCGGACTGGTGGAGACAGAGAAGACTGTGACCGGACTGGTGGAGGCAGAGAAGACTGTGACCGGACTGGTGGAGGCAGAGAAGACTGTGACCGGACAGGTGGAGGCAGCAAAGACTGTGACCGGACTGGTGGAGACAGAGAAGACTGTGACCGGACTCGTGGAGGCAGAGAATTCTGTGACCGGACTGGTGGAGGCAGAGAAGACTGTGACAGGACTGGTGGAGGCAGAGAAGACTGTGACCGGACTGGTGGAGACAGAGAAGACTGTGACCGGACTGGTGGAGGCAGAGAAGACTGTGACCGGACTGGTGGAGGCAGAGAATTCTGTGACCGGACTGGTGGAGGCAGAGAAGACTGTGACCAAATTGGTGGAGGCAGATAAGACTGTGACCGGACTGGTGGAGGCGGAGAAGACTGTAACCGGACTGGTGGAGTCAGAGATGACTGTGACCGGACTGGTGGAGTCCGAGAAGACTGTGACCGGACTGGTGGAGGCAGAGAAGACTGTGACCCGACTGGTGGAGTCCGAGAAGACTGTGACCGGACTGGTGGAGGCAGAGAAGACTGTGACCGGACTGGTGGAGGCAGAGAAGACAGTGACCGGACTGGTGGAGGCAGGGAAGACTGTGACCGGACCAGTGGAGGCAGAGAAGACTGTGACCGGACCGGTGGAGGCGGAGAAGACTGTGACAGGACTGGTGGAGACAGAGAAGACTGTGACCGGATTGGTGGAGACAGAGAGGACTGTAACCGGATTGGTGGAGGCAGAGATGACTGTGACTGGACTGGTGGAGGCAGAGAAGACTGTGACAGGTCTGGTGGAGGCAGAGAAGACTGTAACAGCATTGGTGGAGGCAGAGAAGACTGTGACCGGATTGGTGGAAGCAGAGAAGACTCTGACCGGACTGGTGAAGGCAGAGAGTACTGTGACCGGATTGGTGGAGGCAGCGAAGACTGTGACAGGACTGGTGGAGGCTGAGAAGACTGTGACCAAACTGGTGGAGGCGGAGAAGACTGTAACCGGACTGGTGGAGACAGAGAAGACTGTGACCGGACTGGTGGAGGCGGAGAAGACTGTAACCGGACTGGTGGAGGCAGAGAAGACTGTGTCCGGACTGGTGGAGGCAGAGAAGACTGTGACCCTACTAGTGGAGGCAGAGAAGACTCTGACCGGACTGGTTGAGACAGAGAAGACTGTGACCGGACTGGTGGAGACAGAGAAGACTGTGACCGGACTGGTGGAGGCAGGGAAGACTGTGACCGGACTGGGGGAGGCGGGGAAGACTGTGACCGGACCGGTGGAGGCAGAGAAGACTGTGACAGGACTGGTGGAGGCAGAGAAGACTGTGACCGGACCGGTGGTGGCAGAGAAGACTGTGACAGGACTGGTGGAAGCGGGGAAGACTGTGACCAAATTTGTGGAGGCAGAGAAGACTGTGACAGGACTGGTGGAGGCAGATAAGACTGTGACCGGACTGGTGGAGGCGGAGAAGACTGTAACCGGACTGGTGGAGTCAGAGATGACTGTGACCGGACTGGTGGATGCAGAGAAGACTGTGACCGGACTGGTGGAGGCAGGGAAGACTGTGACCGGACTAGTGGAGGCAGAGAAGACTGTGACCGGACCGGTGGAAGTAGAGAGGTCTGTGACCGGACCGGTGGAGGCAGGGAAGACTGTGACTTGACCGGTGGAAGTAGAGAGGTCTGTGACCGGACTGGTGGAGGCGGAGAAGACTGTGACAGTACTGGAGGGGGAGAAGACTGTGACAGTACTGGCGGAGACAGAGAAGACTGTGACCGGATTGGTGGAGGCAGAGATGACTGTAACCGGATTGGTGGAGGCAGAGATGACTGTGACCAGACTGGTGGAGGCGGAGAAGACTGTGACAGGACTGGTGGAGACAGAGAAGACTGTGACCGGATTGGTGGAGGCAGAGAGCACTGTAACCGGATTGGTGGAGGCAGAGACGACTGTGACAGGACTGGTGGAGGCAGAGAAGACTGTGACAGGACTGGTGGAAACAGAGAAGACAGTGACCGGTGTGCTGGAGACAGAGAAGACTGTGACCGGACTGGTGGAGACAGAGAAGACTGTGACCGGATTGGTGGAGGCAGAGAAGACTGTGACAGGACTGGTTGAGGCAGAGAAGACTGTAACAGCATTGGTGGAGGCAGAGAAGACTGTGTCAGGACTGGTGGAGGCAGAGAAGACTGTGACCGGACTGGTGGAGACAGAGAAGACTGTGACCGGACTGGTGGAGGCAGAGAAGACTGTGACCGGACTGGTGGAGGCAGAGAAGACTGTGACCGGACTGGTGGAGGCAGCGAAGACTGTGACCGGACTGGTGGAGACAGAGAAGACTGTGACCGGACTCGTGGAGGCAGAGAAGTCTGTGACCGGACTGGTGGAGGCAGAGAAGACTGTGACAGGACTGGTGGAGGCAGAGAAGACTGTGACCGGACTGGTGGAGACAGAGAAGACTGTGACCGGACTGGTGGAGGCAGAGAAGACTGTGACCGGACTCGTGAAGGCAGAGAAGACTGTGACCGGACTCGTGGAGGCAGAGAAGTCTGTGACCGGACTGGTGGAGGCAGAGAAGACTGTGACAGGACTGGTGGAGGCAGAGAAGACTGTGACCCGACTTGTGGAGGCAGATAAGACTGTGACCGGACTGGTGGAGGCAGAGAAGACTGTGACCGGACTGCTGGAGGCATTGAAGTCTGTGACCGGACTGGTGGAGGCAGAGAAGTCTGTGACCGGACTGGTGGAGGCAGAAAAGACTGTGACCAGACTGGTGAAAGCAGATAAGACTGTGACCGGACAGGTGGAGGCAGAGAAGACTGTGACCAGACTGGTGGAGGCAGAGAAGACTGTGACCGGAGTGGTGGAAGCAGATAAGACTGTGACCGGACTGGTGGAAGCAGATAAGACTGTGACCGGACTGGTGGAGACAGAGTTGACTGTGACCGGACAGGTGGAGGCAGAGAAGACTGTGACCGGCCTGGTGGAGGCAGAGAAGACTGTAACAGCATTGGTGGAAGCAGATAAGACTGTGACCGGACAGGTGGAGGCAGAGAAGACTGTGACCGGACTGGTGGAGGCAGAGAAGACTGTGACAGGACTGGTGGAGGCAGAGAAGACTGTGACCGGATTGGTGGAAGCAGAGAAGACTGTGACCGGACCGGCGGAGGCAGAGAAGACTGTGACAGGACCGGCGGAGGCAGAGAAGACTGTGACAGGACAGGTGGAGACAGAGAAGACTGTGACCGGACTGGTGGAGGCAGAGAAGACTGTGACCGGACTGGTGGAGGCAGAGAAGACTGTGACAGGACTGGTGGAGTCAGAGATGACTGTGACCGGAGTGGTCGAGACAGTGAAGACTGTGATCGGACTGGTGGAGGCAGAGAAGACTGTGACCCGACTGGTGGAGGCCGAGAAGACTGTGACCGGACTGGTGGAGACAGAGAAGACTGTGACCGGACTGGTGGAGGCAGAGAAGACAGTGACCGGACTGGTGGAGGCAGGGAAGACTGTGACCGGACCAGTGGAGGCAGAGAAGACTGTGACCGGACCGGTGGAAGCAGAGAGGTCTGTGGCCGGACCGGTGGAGGCGGAGAAGACTGTGACAGGACTGGTGGAGACAGAGAAGACTGTGACCGGACTGGTGGAAGCAGAGATGACTGTGACTGGACTGGTGGAGGCAGAGAGGACTGTGACAGGTCTGGTGGAGGCGGAAAAGACTGTGACAGGACTGATGGAGACAGAGAAGACTGTGACCGGACTGGTGGAGGCAGAGAAGACTGTGACCGGACTGGTGGAGACAGAGAAGTCTGTGACAGGACTGGTGGAGGCAGAGAAGACTGAGACAGGGCTGGTGGAAGCAGAGAAGACTCTGACCCGATTGGTGGAAGCAGAGAAGACTCTGACCGGACTGGTGGAGGCCGAGAAGACTGTGACCGGACTGGTGGAGACAGAGAAGACTGTGACCGGACTGGTGGAGGCAGAGAAGACTGTGACTCGACTGGTGGAGTCTGAGAAGACTGTGACCGGATTGGTGGAGGCAGAGAAGACTGTGACCGGACTGGTGGAGGCAGAGAAGACTGGGACCGGACTGGTGGAGGCAGAGAAGACTGTGACCGGACTGGTGGAGGCAGAGAAGACTGTGACTCGACTTATGGAGGCAGATAAGACTGTGACCGGACTGGTGGAGGCGGAGAAGACTGTGACCGGACTGGTGGAGGCAGAGAAGTCTGAGACCGGACTGGTGGAGGCAGAAAAGACTGTGACCGGACTGGTGGAAGCAGATAAGACTGTGACCGGACAGGTGGAGGCAGAGAAGACTGTGACCGGACCGGTGGAGGCAGAGAAGACTGTGACAGGACTGGTGGAGGTAGAGAAGACTGTAACAGCATTGGTGGAGGCAGAGAAGACTGTGACCGGACTGGTGGAAGCAGAGAAGTCTGTGACAGGACCGGCGGAGGCAGAGAAGACTGTGACAGGACAGGTGGAGACAGAGAAGACTGTGACCGGACTGGTGGAGGCAGAGAAGACTGTGACCGGACTGGTGGAGGCAGAGAATTCTGTGACCGGACTGGTGGAGGCAGAGAAGACTGTGACAGGACTGGTGGAGGCAGAGAAGACTGTGACAGGACCGGCGGAGGCAGAGAAGACTGTGACAGGACAGGTGGAGACAGAGAAGACTGTGACCGGACTGGTGGAGGCAGAGAATTCTGTGACCGGACTGGTGGAGGCAGAGAAGACTGTGACCGGACTGGTGGAGGCAGAGAAGACTGTGACCGAATTGGTGGAGGCAGATAAGACTGTGACCGGACTGGTGGAGGCGGAGAAGACTGTAACCGGACTGGTGGAGTCAGAGATGACTGTGACCGGAGTGGTCGAGACAGTGAAGACTGTGATCGGACTGGTGGAGGCAGAGAAGACTGTGACCCGACTGGTGGAGGCCGAGAAGACTGTGACCGGACTGGTGGAGGCAGAGAAGACTGTGACCGGACTGGTGGAGGCAGAGAAGACAGTGACCGGACTGGTGGAGGCAGGGAAGACTGTGACCGGACCAGTGGAGGCAGAGAAGACTGTGACTCGACTTATGGAGGCAGATAAGACTGTGACCGGACTGGTGGAAGCGGAGAAGACTGTGACCGGACTGGTGGAGGCAGAGAAGTCTGTGACCGGACTGGTGGAGGCAGAGAAGACTGTGACCGGATTGGAGGAAGCAGATAAGACTGTGACCGGACTGGTGGAGGCAGAAAAGACTGTGACCGGATTGGAGGAAGCAGATAAGACTGTGACCGGACTGGTGGAAGCAGATAAGACTGTGACCGGACAGGTGGAGGCAGAGAAGACTGTGACCGGACCGGTGGAGGCAGAGAAGACTGTAACAGCATTGGTGGAGGCAGAGAAGACTGTGACCGGACTGGTGGAGGCAGAGAAGACTGTGACCGGACTGGTGGAGGCAGAGAATTCTGTGACCGGACTGGTGGAGGCAGAGAAGACTGTGACAGGACTGGTGGAGGCAGAGAAGACTGTGACAGGACAGGTGGAGACAGAGAAGACTGTGACCGGACTGGTGGAAGCAGAGAAGTCTGTGACAGGACCGGCGGAGGCAGAGAAGACTGTGACAGGACAGGTGGAGACAGAGAAGACTGTGACCGGACTGGTGGAGGCAGAGAAGACTGTGACCGGACTGGTGGAGGCAGAGAATTCTGTGACCGGACTGGTGGAGGCAGAGAAGACTGTGACAGGACTGGTGGAGGCAGAGAAGACTGTGACAGGACAGGTGGAGACCGAGAAGACTGTGACCGGACTGGTGGAGGCAGAGAAGACTGTGACCGGACTGGTGGAGGCAGAGAATTCTGTGACCGGACTGGTGGAGGCAGAGAATTCTGTGACCGGACTGGTGGAGGCAGAGAAGACTGTGACCGAATTGGTGGAGGCAGAGAAGACTGTGACCTGACTGGTGGAGGCAGATAAGACTGTGACCGGACTGGTGGAGGCGGAGAAGACTGTAACCGGACTGGTGGAGTCAGAGAAGACCGTGACCGGAGTGGTCGAGACAGTGAAGACTGTGATCGGACTGGTGGAGGCAGAGAAGACTGTGACCCGACTGGTGGAGGCGGAGAAGACTGTGACCGGACTGGTGGAGGCAGAGAAGACTGTGACCGGACTGTTGGAGGCAGAGAAGACAGTGACCGGACTGTTGGAGGCAGGGAAGACTGTGACCGGACAAGTGGAGGCAGAGAAGACTGTGACCGGACTGGTGGAGACAGAGAGGACTGTAACCGGATTGGTGGAGACAGAGAGGACTGTAACCGGATTGGTGGAGGCAGAGACGACTGTGACTGGACTGGTGGAGGCAGAGAAGACTGTGACCGGATTGGTGGAAGCAGAGAAGACTGTGACCGGACTGGTGGAGGCGGAGAAGACTGTGACAGGACTGGTGGAGCCAGAGAAGACTGTGACCGGATTGGTGGAGGCAGAGACGACTGTGACTGGACTGGTGGAGGCAGAGAAGACTGTAACAGCATTGGTGGAAGCAGAGAAGACTCTGACCGGACTGGTGAAGGCAGAGAAGACTGTAACAGCATTGGTGGAGACAGAGAAGACTGTGACCGGATTGGTGGAGGCAGCGAAGACTGTGACAGGACTGGTGGAGGCTGAGAAGACTGTGTCCGGACTGGTGGATGCAGAGAAGACTGTGACTTGACTAGTGGAGGCAGAGAAGACTGTGACTTGACTAGTGGAGACAGAGAAGACTGTGACCGGACTGGTGGAGACAGAGAAGACTGTGACCGGACTGGTGGAGGCAGAGAAGACTGTGACCGGATTGGTGGAGACAGAGAAGACTGTGACCGGACTGGTGGAGGCAGAGAAGTCTGTGACCGGACTGGTGGAGACAGAGAAGACTGTGACCGGACTGGTGGAGGCAGAGAAGACTGTGAACGGACTGGTGGAGACAGAGAAGACTGGGACCGGACTGGTGGAGGCAGAGAAGACTGTGACCGGACTGGTGGAGGCAGAGAAGACTGTGACTCGACTTATGGAGGCAGAGACGACTGTGACCGGACTGGTGGAGGCGGAGAAGACTGTGACAGGACTGGTGGAGTCAGAGAAGACTGTGACCGGACTGGTGGTGGCAGAGAAGACTGTGACAGGACTGGTGGAGGCAGAGAAGACTGTGACCGGACTGGTGGAGACAGAGAAGACTGTGACCGGACTGGTGGAGGCAGAGAAGACTGTGACCGGACTGGTGGAGGCAGAGAATTCTGTGACCGGACTGGTGGAGGCAGAGAAGACTGTGACCAAATTGGTGGAGGCAGATAAGACTGTGACCGGACTGGTGGAGGCGGAGAAGACTGTAACCGGACTGGTGGAGTCAGAGATGACTGTGACCGGACTGGTGGAGTCCGAGAAGACTGTGACCGGACTGGTGGAGGCAGAGAAGACTGTGACCCGACTGGTGGAGTCCGAGAAGACTGTGACCGGACTGGTGGAGGCAGAGAAGACTGTGACCGGACTGGTGGAGGCAGAGAAGACAGTGACCGGACTGGTGGAGGCAGGGAAGACTGTGACCGGACCAGTGGAGGCAGAGAAGACTGTGACCGGACCGGTGGAGGCGGAGAAGACTGTGACAGGACTGGTGGAGACAGAGAAGACTGTGACCGGATTGGTGGAGACAGAGAGGACTGTAACCGGATTGGTGGAGGCAGAGATGACTGTGACTGGACTGGTGGAGGCAGAGAAGACTGTGACAGGTCTGGTGGAGGCAGAGAAGACTGTAACAGCATTGGTGGAGGCAGAGAAGACTGTGACCGGATTGGTGGAAGCAGAGAAGACTCTGACCGGACTGGTGAAGGCAGAGAGTACTGTGACCGGATTGGTGGAGGCAGAGAAGACTGTGACAGGACTGGTGGAGGCTGAGAAGACTGTGACCAAACTGGTGGAGGCGGAGAAGACTGTAACCGGACTGGTGGAGACAGAGAAGTCTGTGACAGGACTGGTGGAGGCAGAGAAGACTGAGTCAGGGCTGGTGGAAGCAGAGAAGACTCTGACCGGATTGGTGGAAGCAGAGAAGACTCTGACCGGACTGGTGGAGGCCGAGAAGACTGTGACCGGACTGGTGGAGACAGAGAAGACTGTGACCGGACTGGTGGAGGCAGAGAAGACTGTGACCGGACTGGTGGAGGCAGAGAAGACTGTGACTCGACTTATGGAGGCAGATAAGACTGTGACCGGACTGGTGGAGGCGGAGAAGACTGTGACCGGACTGGTGGAGGCAGAGAAGTCTGAGACCGGACTGGTGGAGGCAGAAAAGACTGTGACCGGACTGGTGGAAGCAGATAAGACTGTGACCGGACAGGTGGAGGCAGAGAAGACTGTGACCGGACCGGTGGAGGCAGAGAAGACTGTGACAGGACTGGTGGAGGTAGAGAAGACTGTAACAGCATTGGTGGAGGCAGAGAAGACTGTGACCAGACTGGTGGAAGCAGAGAAGTCTGTGACAGGACCGGCGGAGGCAGAGAAGACTGTGACAGGACCGGCGGAGGCAGAGAAGACTGTGACAGGACAGGTGGAGACAGAGAAGACTGTGACCGGACTGGTGGAGTCAGAGAATTCTGTGACCGGACTGGTGGAGGCAGAGAAGACTGTGACCGGACTGGTGGAGGCAGAGAAGACTGTGACCGAATTGGTGGAGGCAGATAAGACTGTGACCGGACTGGTGGAGGCGGAGAAGACTGTAACCGGACTGGTGGAGTCAGAGATGACTGTGACCGGAGTGGTCGAGACAGTGAAGACTGTGATCGGACTGGTGGAGGCAGAGAAGACTGTGACCCGACTGGTGGAGGCCGAGAAGACTGTGACCGGACTGGTGGAGGCAGAGAAGACTGTGACCGGACTGGTGGAGGCAGAGAAGACAGTGACCGGACTGGTGGAGGCAGGGAAGACTGTGACCGGACCAGTGGAGGCAGAGAAGACTGTGACTCGACTTATGGAGGCAGATAAGACTGTGACCGGACTGGTGGAAGCAGAGAAGACTGTGACCGGACTGGTGGAGGCAGAGAAGTCTGTGACCGGACTGGTGGAGGCAGAGAAGACTGTGACCGGATTGGAGGAAGCAGATAAGACTGTGACCGGACTGGTGGAGGCAGAAAAGACTGTGACCGGATTGGAGGAAGCAGATAAGACTGTGACCGGACTGGTGGAAGCAGATAAGACTGTGACCGGACAGGTGGAGGCAGAGAAGACTGTGACCGGACCGGTGGAGGCAGAGAAGACTGTAACAGCATTGGTGGAGGCAGAGAAGACTGTGACCGGACTGGTGGAGGCAGAGAAGACTGTGACCGGACTGGTGGAGGCAGAGAATTCTGTGACCGGACTGGTGGAGGCAGAGAAGACTGTGACAGGACTGGTGGAGGCAGAGAAGACTGTGACAGGACAGGTGGAGACAGAGAAGACTGTGACCGGACTGGTGGAGGCAGAGAAGACTGTGACCGGACTGGTGGAGGCAGAGAATTCTGTGACCGGACTGGTGGAGGCAGAGAAGACTGTGACAGGACTGGTGGAGGCAGAGAAGACTGTGACAGGACAGGTGGAGACAGAGAAGACTGTGACCGGACTGGTGGAGGCAGAGAAGACTGTGACCGGACTGGTGGAGGCAGAGAATTCTGTGACCGGACTGGTGGAGGCGCAGAGAAGACTGTGACCGAATTGGTGGAGGCAGAGAAGACTGTGACCTGACTGGTGGAGGCAGATAAGACTGTGACCGGACTGGTGGAGGCGGAGAAGACTGTAACCGGACTGGTGGAGTCAGAGAAGACCGTGACCGGAGTGGTCGAGACAGTGAAGACTGTGATCGGACTGGTGGAGGCAGAGAAGACTGTGACCCGACTGGTGGAGGCGGAGAAGACTGTGACCGGACTGGTGGAAGCAGAGAAGACAGTGACCGGACTGTTGGAGGCAGGGAAGACTGTGACCGGACAAGTGGAGGCAGAGAAGACTGTGACCGGACTGGTGGAGACAGAGAGGACTGTAACCGGATTGGTGGAGACAGAGAGGACTGTAACCGGATTGGTGGAGGCAGAGACGACTGTGACTGGACTGGTGGAGGCAGAGAAGACTGTGACCGGATTGGTGGAAGCAGAGAAGACTGTGACCGGACTGGTGGAGGCGGAGAAGACTGTGACAGGACTGGTGGAGACAGAGAAGACTGTGACCGGATTGGTGGAGGCAGAGACGACTGTGACTGGACTGGTGGAGGCAGAGAAGACTGTAACAGCATTGGTGGAAGCAGAGAAGACTCTGACCGGACTGGTGAAGGCAGAGAAGACTGTAACAGCATTGGTGGAGACAGAGAAGACTGTGACCGGATTGGTGGAGGCAGCGAAGACTGTGACAGGACTGGTGGAGGCTGAGAAGACTGTGTCCGGACTGGTGGAGGCAGAGAAGTCTGTGACCGGACTGGTGGAGACAGAGAAGACTGTGACCGGACTGGTGGAGGCAGAGAAGACTGTGAACGGACTGGTGGAGACAGAGAAGACTGGGACCGGACTGGTGGAGGCAGAGAAGACTGTGACCGGACTGGTGGAGGCAGAGAAGACTGTGACTCGACTTATGGAGGCAGAGACGACTGTGACCGGACTGGTGGAGGCGGAGAAGACTGTGACAGGACTGGTGGAGTCAGAGAAGACTGTGACCGGACTGGTGGAGGCAGGGAAGACTGTGACCGGACTAGTGGAGGCAGAGAAGACTTTGACCGGACCGGTGGAAGTAGAGAGGTCTGTGACCGGACCGGTGGAGGCAGGGAAGACTGTGACAGGACTGGTTGAGGCAGAGAAGACTGTAACAGCATTGGTGGAGGCAGAGAAGACTGTGACAGGACTGGTGGAGGCAGAGAAGACTGTGACCGGACTGGTGGAGACAGAGAAGACTGTGACCCGACTTGTGGAGGCAGATAAGACTGTGACCGGACTGGTGGAGGCAGAGAAGACTGTGACCGGACCGGTGGAGGCAGAGAAGACTGTGACCGGAGTGGTGGAAGCAGATAAGACTGTGACCGGACTGGTGGAAGCAGATAAGACTGTGACCGGCCTGGTGGAGGCAGAGAAGACTGTGACCGGACTGGTGGAGACAGAGTTGACTGTGACCGGACTGGTGGAAGCAGATAAGACTGTGACCGGACTGGTGGAAGCAGATAAGACTGTGACCGGACAGGTGGAGGCAGAGAAGACTGTGACCGGACCGGTGGAGGCAGAGAAGACTGTAACAGCATTGGAGGAGGCAGAGAAGACTGTGACCGGATTGGTGGAAGCAGAGAAGACTGTGACCGGACCGGCGGAGGCAGAGAAGACAGTGACAGGACAGGCGGAGGCAGAGAAGACTGTGACAGGACAGGTGGAGACAGAGAAGACTGTGACCGGACTGGTGGAGGCAGAGAATTCTGTGACCGGACTGGTGGAGGCAGAGAAGACTGTGACCGGACTGGTGGAGTCAGAGATGACTGTGACCGGAGTGGTCGAGACAGTGAAGACTGTGATCGGACTGGTGGAGGCAGAGAAGACTGTGACCCGACTGGTGGAGTCCGAGAAGACTGTGACCGGACTGGTGGAGGCAGAGAAGACTGTGACCGGACTGGTGGAGGCAGAGAAGACAGTGACCGGACTGGTGGAGGCAGGGAAGACTGTGACCGGACCAGTGGAGGCAGAGAAGACTGTGACCGGACCGGTGGAAGCAGAGAGGTCTGTGGCCGGACCGGTGGAGGCGGAGAAGACTGTGACAGGACTGGTGGAGACAGAGAAGACTGTGACCGGATTGGTGGAGACAGAGAGGACTGTAACCGGATTGGTGGAGGCAGAGATGACTGTGACTGGACTGGTGGAGGCAGAGAAGACTGTGACAGGTCTGGTGGAGGCAGAGAAGACTGTAACAGCATTGGTGGAGGCAGAGAAGACTGTGACCGGATTGGTGGAAGCAGAGAAGACTCTGACCGGACTGGTGAAGGCAGAGAGTACTGTGACCGGATTGGTGGAGGCAGCGAAGACAGTGACAGGACTGGTGGAGGCTGAGAAGACTGTGACCGGACTGGTGGAGGCGGAGAAGACTGTAACCGGACTGGTGGAGACAGAGAAGACTGTGACCGGACTGGTGGAGGCGGAGAAGACTGTAACCGGACTGGTGGAGGCAGAGAAGACTGTGTCCGGACTGGTGGAGGCAGAGAAGACTGTGACCCTACTGGTGGAGGCAGAGAAGACTCTGACCGGACTGGTTGAGACAGAGAAGACTGTGACCGGACTGGTGGAGACAGAGAAGACTGTGACCGGACTGGTGGAGGCAGGGAAGACTGTGACCGGACTGGTGGAGGCGGGGAAAACTGTGACCGGACCGGTGGAGGCAGAGAAGACTGTGACAGGACTGGTGGAGGCAGAGAAGACTGTGACCGGACCGGTGGTGGCAGAGAAGACTGTGACAGGACTGGTGGAAGCGGGGAAGACTGTGACCAAATTTGTGGAGGCAGAGAAGACTGTGACAGGACTGGTGGAGGCAGATAAGACTGTGACCGGACTGGTGGAGGCGGAGAAGACTGTAACCGGACTGGTGGAGTCAGAGATGACTGTGACCGGACTGGTGGATGCAGAGAAGACTGTGACCGGACTGGTGGAGGCAGGGAAGACTGTGACCGGACTAGTGGAGGCAGAGAAGACTGTGACCGGACCGGTGGAAGTAGAGAGGTCTGTGACCGGACCGGTGGAGGCAGGGAAGACTGTGACTTGACCGGTGGAAGTAGAGAGGTCTGTGACCGGACTGGTGGAGGCGGAGAAGACTGTGACCGTACTGGAGGGGGAGAAGACTGTGACAGTACTGGCGGAGACAGAGAAGACTGTGACCGGATTGGTGGAGGCAGAGATGACTGTAACCGGATTGGTGGAGGCAGAGATGACTGTGACCAGACTGGTGGAGGCGGAGAAGACTGTGACAGGACTGGTGGAGACAGAGAAGACTGTGACCGGATTGGTGGAGGCAGAGAGGACTGTAACCGGATTGGTGGAGGCAGAGACGACTGTGACAGGACTGGTGGAGGCAGAGAAGACTGTGACAGGACTGGTGGAAACAGAGAAGACAGTGACCGGTCTGCTGGAGACAGAGAAGACTGTGACCGGATTGGTGGAGGCAGAGAAGACTGCGACAGTACTGGTTGAGGCAGAGAAGACTGTAACAGCATTGGTGGAGGCAGAGAAGACTGTGACAGGACTGGTGGAGGCAGAGAAGACTGTGACCGGACTGGTGGAGACAGAGAAGACTGTGACCGGACTGGTGGAGGCAGAGAAGACTGTGACCGGACTGGTGGAGGCAGAGAAGACTGTGACCGGACAGGTGGAGGCAGCGAAGACTGTGACCGGACTGGTGGAGACAGAGAAGACTGTGACCGGACTCGTGGAGGCAGAGAAGTCTGTGACCGGACTGGTGGAGGCAGAGAAGACTGTGACAGGACTGGTGGAGGCAGAGAAGACTGTGACCGGACTGGTGGAGACAGAGAAGACTGTGACCGGACTGGTGGAGGCAGAGAAGACTGTGACCGGACTGGTGGAGGCAGAGAATTCTGTGACCGGACTGGTGGAGGCAGAGAAGACTGTGACCAAATTGGTGGAGGCAGATAAGACTGTGACCGGACTGGTGGAGGCGGAGAAGACTGTAACCGGACTGGTGGAGTCAGAGATGACTGTGACCGGACTGGTGGAGTCCGAGAAGACTGTGACCGGACTGGTGGAGGCAGAGAAGACTGTGACCCGACTGGTGGACTCCGAGAAGACTGTGACCGGACTGGTGGAGGCAGAGAAGACTGTGACCGGACTGGTGGAGGCAGAGAAGACAGTGACCGGACTGGTGGAGGCAGGGAAGACTGTGACCGGACCAGTGGAGGCAGAGAAGACTGTGACCGGACCGGTGGAGGCGGAGAAGACTGTGACAGGACTGGTGGAGACAGAGAAGACTGTGACCGGATTGGTGGAGACAGAGAGGACTGTAACCGGATTGGTGGAGGCAGAGATGACTGTGACTGGACTGGTGGAGGCAGAGAAGACTGTAACAGCATTGGTGGAGGCAGAGAAGACTGTGACCGGATTGGTGGAAGCAGAGAAGACTCTGACCGGACTGGTGAAGGCAGAGAGTACTGTGACCAGATTGGTGGAGGCAGCGAAGACTGTGACAGGACTGGTGGAGGCTGAGAAGACTGTGACCAAACTGGTGGAGGCGGAGAAGACTGTAACCGGACTGGTGGAGACAGAGAAGACTGTGACCGGACTGGTGGAGGCGGAGAAGACTGTAACCGGACTGGTGGAGGCAGAGAAGACTGTGTCCGGACTGGTGGAGGCAGAGAAGACTGTGACCCTACTAGTGGAGGCAGAGAAGACTCTGACCGGACTGGTTGAGACAGAGAAGACTGTGACCGGACTGGTGGAGACAGAGAAGACTGTGACCGGACTGGTGGAGGCAGGGAAGACTGTGACCGGACTGGGGGAGGCGGGGAAGACTGTGACCGGACCGGTGGAGGCAGAGAAGACTGTGACAGGACTGGTGGAGGCAGAGAAGACTGTGACCGGACCGGTGGTGGCAGAGAAGACTGTGACAGGACTGGTGGAAGCGGGGAAGACTGTGACCAAATTTGTGGAGGCAGAGAAGACTGTGACAGGACTGGTGGAGGCAGATAAGACTGTGACCGGACTGGTGGAGGCGGAGAAGACTGTAACCGGACTGGTGGAGTCAGAGATGACTGTGACCGGACTGGTGGATGCAGAGAAGACTGTGACCGGACTGGTGGAGGCAGGGAAGACTGTGACCGGACTAGTGGAGGCAGAGAAGACTGTGACCGGACCGGTGGAAGTAGAGAGGTCTGTGACCGGACCGGTGGAGGCAGGGAAGACTGTGACTTGACCGGTGGAAGTAGAGAGGGCTGTGACCGGACTGGTGGAGGCGGAGAAGACTGTGACAGTACTGGAGGGGGAGAAGACTGTGACAGTACTGGCGGAGACAGAGAAGACTGTGACCGGATTGGTGGAGGCAGAGATGACTGTAACCGGATTGGTGGAGGCAGAGATGACTGTGACCAGACTGGTGGAGGCGGAGAAGACTGTGACAGGACTGGTGGAGACAGAGAAGACTGTGACCGGATTGGTGGAGGCAGAGAGGACTGTAACCGGATTGGTGGAGGCAGAGACGACTGTGACAGGACTGGTGGAGGCAGAGAAGACTGTGACAGGACTGGTGGAAACAGAGAAGACAGTGACCGGTCTGCTGGAGACAGAGAAGACTGTGACCGGACTGGTGGAGACAGAGAAGACTGTGACCGGATTGGTGGAGGCAGAGAAGACTGTGACAGGACTGGTTGAGGCAGAGAAGACTGTAACAGCATTGGTGGAGGCAGAGAAGACTGTGACAGGACTGGTGGAGGCAGAGAAGACTGTGACCGGACTGGTGGAGACAGAGAAGACTGTGACCGGACTGGTGGAGGCAGAGAAGACTGTGACCGGACTGGTGGAGGCAGAGAAGACTGTGACCGGACTGGTGGAGGCAGCGAAGACTGTGACCGGACTGGTGGAGGCAGAGAAGACTGTGACCGGACTCGTGGAGGCAGAGAAGTCTGTGACCGGACTGGTGGAGGCAGAGAAGACTGTGACAGGACTGGTGGAGGCAGAGAAGACTGTGACCGGACCGGTGGAGGCAGAGAAGACTGTAACAGCATTGGTGGAGGCAGAGAAGACTGTGACAGGACTGGTGGAGGCAGAGAAGACTGTGACCGGACTGGTGGAGGCAGAGAATTCTGTGACCGGACTGGTGGAGGCAGAGAAGACTGTGACAGGACTGGTGGAGGCAGAGAAGACTGTGACAGGACAGGTGGAGACAGAGAAGACTGTGACCGGACTGGTGGAGGCAGAGAAGACTGTGACCGGACTGGTGGAGGCAGAGAATTCTGTGACCGGACTGGTGGAGGCAGAGAAGACTGTGACAGGACTGGTGGAGGCAGAGAAGACTGTGACAGGACAGGTGGAGACAGAGAAGACTGTGACCGGACTGGTGGAGGCAGAGAAGACTGTGACCGGACTGGTGGAGGCAGAGAATTCTGTGACCGGACTGGTGGAGGCAGAGAATTCTGTGACCGGACTGGTGGAGGCAGAGAAGACTGTGACCGAATTGGTGGAGGCAGAGAAGACTGTGACCGGTCTGGTGGAGGCGGAGAAGACTGTAACCGGACTGGTGGAGTCAGAGAAGACCGTGACCGGAGTGGTCGAGACAGTGAAGACTGTGATCGGACTGGTGGAGGCAGAGAAGACTGTGACCCGACTGGTGGAGGCGGAGAAGACTGTGACCGGACTGGTGGAGGCAGAGAAGACTGTGACCGGACTGTTGGAGGCAGAGAAGACAGTGACCGGACTGTTGGAGGCAGGGAAGACTGTGACCGGACAAGTGGAGGCAGAGAAGACTGTGACCGGACTGGTGGAGACAGAGAGGACTGTAACCGGATTGGTGGAGACAGAGAGGACTGTAACCGGATTGGTGGAGGCAGAGACGACTGTGACTGGACTGGTGGAGGCAGAGAAGACTGTGACCGGATTGGTGGAAGCAGAGAAGACTGTGACCGGACTGGTGGAGGCGGAGAAGACTGTGACAGGACTGGTGGAGACAGAGAAGACTGTGACCGGATTGGTGGAGGCAGAGACGACTGTGACTGGACTGGTGGAGGCAGAGAAGACTGTAACAGCATTGGTGGAAGCAGAGAAGACTCTGACCGGACTGGTGAAGGCAGAGAAGACTGTAACAGCATTGGTGGAGACAGAGAAGACTGTGACCGGATTGGTGGAGGCAGCGAAGACTGTGACAGGACTGGTGGAGGCTGAGAAGACTGTGTCCGGACTGGTGGATGCAGAGAAGACTGTGACTTGACTAGTGGAGGCAGAGAAGACTGTGACTTGACTAGTGGAGACAGAGAAGACTGTGACCGGACTGGTGGAGACAGAGAAGACTGTGACCGGACTGGTGGAGGCAGAGAAGACTGTGACCGGATTGGTGGAGACAGAGAAGACTGTGACCGGACTGGTGGAGGCAGAGAAGTCTGTGACCGGACTGGTGGAGACAGAGAAGACTGTGACCGGACTGGTGGAGGCAGAGAAGACTGTGAACGGACTGGTGGAGACAGAGAAGACTGGGACCGGACTGGTGGAGGCAGAGAAGACTGTGACCGGACTGGTGGAGGCAGAGAAGACTGTGACTCGACTTATGGAGGCAGAGAAGACTGTGACCGGACTGGTGGAGGCGGAGAAGACTGTGACCGGACTGGTGGAGGCAGAAAAGACTGTGACCGGACTGGTGGAGACAGAGAAGACTGTGACAGGACTGGTGGAGGCAGAGAAGACTGTGACCGGACTGGTGAAGGCAGAGAAGACTGCGACGGGATTGGTGGAGGCAGAGAAGACTGTGACCGGACTGGTGGAAGCAGATAAGACTGTGACCGGACTGGTGGAGACAGAGTTGACTGTGACCGGACTGGTGGAGGCAGAGATGACTGTGACCGGACTGGTGGAGGCAGAGAAGACTGTGAACGGACTGGTGGAGGCAGAGAAGACTGTGACCGGGCTGGTGGAAGCAGAGAAGACTGTGACCGGACTGGTGGAGGCAGAGAAGTCTGTGACCGGACTGGTTGAGACAGAGAAGACTGTGACCGGACTGGTGGAGACAGAGAAGACTGTGACCGGACTGGTGTAAGCAGATAAGACTGTGACCGGACTGGTGGAGACAGAGAAGACTGTGACCGGACTGGTGGAGAGAGAGAAGACTGTGACCGGACTGGTGTAAGCAGAGAAGACTGTGACCGGACTGGTGGTGGCAGAGAAGACTGTGAACGGACTGGTGGAGGCAGAGGAGACTGTGACCGGACTGGTGGAGACAGAGAAGACTGTCACCGGACTGGTGTAAGCAGATAAGACTGTGACCGGACTGGTGGAGGCAGAGAAGACTGTGACCGGACTGGTGGAAGCAGAGAAGACTGTGACCGGACTGGTGGAAGCAGAGAAGTCTGTGACACGACTGGTGGAGGCAGAGAAGACTGTGACCTGACTGGTGGAGGCAGATAAGTCTGTGACCGGACTGGTGGAGGCAGAGAAGACTGTGACAGGACCGGTGGAGGCAGAGAAGACTATGACCGGATTGGTGGAGGCAGAGAAGACAGTGACCGGATTGGTGGAAGCAGAGAAGACTGTGACCGGACTGGTGGAGACAGAGTTGACTGTGAGCGGACTGGTGGAGGCAGATAAGACTGTGACCGGACTGCTGGAGACAGAGTTGACTGTGACCGGACTGGTGGAGGCAGATAAGACTGTGACCGGACTGGTGGAGACAGAGTTGACAGTGACCGGACTGGTGGAGGCAGAGAAGACTGTGACCGGACTGGTGGAAGCAGATAAGACTGTGACCGGACTGGGGGAGACAGAGTTGACTGTGACCGGACTGGTGGAGGCAGAGAAGACTGTGACAGGACTGGTGGAGGTAGAGAAGACTGTAACAGCATTGGTGGAGGCAGAGAAGACTGTGACCGGATTGGTGGAAGCAGAGAAGACTGTGACCGGAGTGGTGGAGGCAGAGAAGACTGTGACCGGACTGGTGGAGACAGAGAAGACTGTGACCGGACTGGTGGAGGCGGAGAAGACTGTAACCGGACTGGTGGAGGCAGAGAAGACTGTGACCGGACCGGTGGAGGCAGAGAAGTCATTGACAGGACTGGTGGAGGTAGAGAAGACTGTAACAGCATTGGTGGAGGCAGGGAAGACTGTGACCGGACTGGTGGAGGCAGAGAAGACTCTGACCGGACTGGTTGAGACAGAGAAGACTGTGACCGGACTGGTGGAGACAGAGAAGACTGTGACCGGACTGGTGGAGGCAGGGAAGACTGTGACCGGACTGGTGGAGACAGGGAAGACTGTGACCGGACTGGTGGAGGCGGGGAAGACTGTGACCGGACTGGTGGAGGCAGAGAAGACTGTGACAGCATCGGTGGAGGCAGAGAAGACTGTGACAGGACTGGTGGAGGCCGAGAAGACTGTGACCGGACTGGTGGAGGCGGGGAAGACTGTGAACAAATTTGTGGAGGCAGTGAAGACTGTGACCTGACTGGTGGAGGCAGATAAGACTGTGACCTGACTGGTGGAGGCAGATAATACTGTGACCGGACTGGTGGAGGCGGAGATGACTGTGACCGGACTGGTGGATGCAGAGAAGACCGTGACCGGAGTGGTCGAGACAGTGAAGACTGTGACCGGACTGGTGGAGGCGGGGAAGACTGTGACCGGACTGGTGGAGGCAGAGAAGACTGTGACAGCATCGGTGGAGGCAGAGAAGACTGTGACAGGACTGGTGGAGGCCGAGAAGACTGTGACCGGACTGGTGGAGGCGGGGAAGACTGTGAACAAATTTGTGGAGGCAGTGAAGACTGTGACCTGACTGGTGGAGGCAGATAAGACTGTGACCTGACTGGTGGAGGCAGATAATACTGTGACCGGACTGGTGGAGGCGGAGATGACTGTGACCGGACTGGTGGATGCAGAGAAGACCGTGACCGGAGTGGTCGAGACAGTGAAGACTGTGACCGGACTGGTGGATGCAGAGAAGACCGTGACCGGAGTGGTCGAGACAGTGAAGACTGTGACCGGACTGGTGGAGACAGAGTTGACTGTGACCGGACTGGTGGAGGCAGATAAGACTGTGACCGGACTGGTGGAGACAGAGTTGACAGTGACCGGACTGGTGGAGGCAGATAAGACTGTGACCGGACTGGTGGAGACAGAGTTGACTGTGACCGGACTAGTGGAGGCAGATAAGACTGTGACCGGACTGCTGGAGACAGAGTTGACTGTGACCGGACTGGTGGAAGCAGATAAGACTGTGACCGGACTGGGGGAGACAGAGTTGACTGTGACAGCATTGGTGGAGGCAGAGAAGACTGTGACCGGACTGGTTGAGACAGATAAGACTGTGACCGGACTGGTGGAGGCAGAGAAGGCTGTGACCGGACTGGTGGAGGCGGTGAAGACTGTAACCGGACTGGTGGAGGCAGAGAAGACTATGACCGGACTGGTGGAGGCAGAGAAGACATTGAGAGGACTGGTGGAGGTAGAGAAGACTGTAACAGCATTGGTGGAGGCAGAGAAGACTGTGACCGGACTGGTGGAGACAGAGAAGACTGTGACCCTACTGGTGGAGGCAGAGAAGACTCTGACCGGACTGGTTGAGACAGAGAAGACTGTGACCGGACTGGTGGAGACAGGGAAGACTGTGACCGGACTGGTGGTGGCAGGGAAGACTGTGACCGGACTGGTGGAGACAGGGAAGACTGTGACCGGACTGGTGGAGGCGGGGAAGACTGTGACCGGACTGGTGGAGGCAGAGAAGACTGTGACAAGACTGGTGGAGGCCGAGAAGACTGTGACCGGACCGGTGGTGGCAGAGAAGACTGTGACAGGACTAGTGGAGGCAGAGAAGACTGTGACCTGACTGGTGGAGGCAGATAAGACTGTGACCGGACTGGTGGAGGCGGAGAAGACTGTAACCGGACTGGTGGAGTCAGAGATGACTGTGACCGGACTGGTGGATGCAGAGAAGACCGTGACCGGAGTGGTCGAGACAGTGAAGACTGTGACCGGACTGGTGGAGGCAGAGAAGACTGTGACAGGACTGGTGGAAGCAGATAAGACTGTGACCGGACTCGGGGAGACAGAGTTGACTGTGACCGGACTGGTGGAGGCAGAGAAGACAGTGACCGGACTGGTGGAGGCAGAGAAGACTGTGACCGGACCGGTGGAAGTAGAGAGGTCTGTGACCGGACCGGTGGAAGTAGAGAGGTCTGTGACCGGACTGGTGGAGGCGGAGAAGACTGTGACAGTACTGGAGGGGGAGAAGACTGTGACAGTACTGGCGGAGACAGAGAAGACTGTGACCGGATTGGTGGAGGCAGCGAAGACTGTGACAGGACTGGTGGAGGCTGAGAAGACAGTGTCCGGACTGGTGGAGGCAGAGAAGACTGTGACTTGACTAGTGGAGGCAGAGAAGACTGTGACTTGACTAGTGGAGGCAGAGAAGACTATGACCGGATTGGTGGAAGCAGATAAGACTGTGACCGGACTGGTGGAGACAGAGAAGACTGTGACCCTACTGGTGGAGGCAGAGAAGACTCTGACCGGACTGGTGGAGGCAGAGAAGACTGTGACCGGACTGGTGGAGGCGGTGAAGACTGTGACCGGACTGGTGGAGGCAGAGAAGACTGTGACCCTACTGGTGGAGGCAGAGAAGACTCTGACCGGACTGGTGGAGGCAGAGAAGACTGTGACCGGACTGGTGGAGGCGGTGAAGACTGTAACCGGACTGGTGGAGGCAGAGAAGACTATGACCGGACTGGTGGAGGCAGAGAAGACATTGAGAGGACTGGTGGAGGTAGAGAAGACAGTGACCTGACTGGTGGAGGCAGATAAGTCTGTGACCGGACTGGTGGAGGCAGAGAAGACTGTGACAGGACCGGTGGAGGCAGAGAAGACTGTGACCGGATTGGTGGAAGCAGAGAAGACTGTGACCGGACTGGTGGAGACAGAGTTGACTGTGACCGGACTGGTGGAGGCAGATAAGACTGTGACCGGACTGGTGGAGACAGAGTTGACTGTGACCGGACTGGTGGAGGCAGAGAAGACTGTGACCGGACTGGTGGAGACAGAGTTGACTGTGACCGGACTGGTGGAGGCGGAGAAGACTGTAACCGGACTGGTGGAGTCAGAGAAGACCGTGACCGGAGTGGTCGAGACAGTGAAGACTGTGATCGGACTGGTGGAGGCAGAGAAGACTGTGACCCGACTGGTGGAGGCGGAGAAGACTGTGACCGGACTGGTGGAGGCAGAGAAGACTGTGACCGGACTGTTGGAGGCAGAGAAGACAGTGACCGGACTGTTGGAGGCAGGGAAGACTGTGACCGGACAAGTGGAGGCAGAGAAGACTGTGACCGGACTGGTGGAGACAGAGAGGACTGTAACCGGATTGGTGGAGACAGAGAGGACTGTAACCGGATTGGTGGAGGCAGAGACGACTGTGACTGGACTGGTGGAGGCAGAGAAGACTGTGACCGGATTGGTGGAAGCAGAGAAGACTGTGACCGGACTGGTGGAGGCGGAGAAGACTGTGACAGGACTGGTGGAGACAGAGAAGACTGTGACCGGATTGGTGGAGGCAGAGACGACTGTGACTGGACTGGTGGAGGCAGAGAAGACTGTAACAGCATTGGTGGAAGCAGAGAAGACTCTGACCGGACTGGTGAAGGCAGAGAAGACTGTAACAGCATTGGTGGAGACAGAGAAGACTGTGACCGGATTGGTGGAGGCAGCGAAGACTGTGACAGGACTGGTGGAGGCTGAGAAGACTGTGTCCGGACTGGTGGATGCAGAGAAGACTGTGACTTGACTAGTGGAGGCAGAGAAGACTGTGACTTGACTAGTGGAGACAGAGAAGACTGTGACCGGACTGGTGGAGACAGAGAAGACTGTGACCGGACTGGTGGAGGCAGAGAAGACTGTGACCGGATTGGTGGAGACAGAGAAGACTGTGACCGGACTGGTGGAGGCAGAGAAGTCTGTGACCGGACTGGTGGAGACAGAGAAGACTGTGACCGGACTGGTGGAGGCAGAGAAGACTGTGAACGGACTGGTGGAGACAGAGAAGACTGGGACCGGACTGGTGGAGGCAGAGAAGACTGTGACCGGACTGGTGGAGGCAGAGAAGACTGTGACTCGACTTATGGAGGCAGAGAAGACTGTGACCGGACTGGTGGAGGCGGAGAAGACTGTGACCGGACTGGTGGAGGCAGAAAAGACTGTGACCGGACTGGTGGAGACAGAGAAGACTGTGACAGGACTGGTGGAGGCAGAGAAGACTGTGACCGGACTGGTGAAGGCAGAGAAGACTGCGACGGGATTGGTGGAGGCAGAGAAGACTGTGACCGGACTGGTGG